>NC_057806.1:168831080-168879576 GCF_018294505.1 Triticum aestivum
CCGGCCTTGGGCCTTGGGCTTCCCAGGCCCGGGCGGCGCAACGATCTGGGGACCGGGCGCAGGCGAATGGCGCGATGCCACGTGGCGGCGGCGGCGGGATTTTTCTTCCGGCGGCAGGCGGAAAGGTCCGGCCGCGCGGAGGGGAGAGGGATCTCGGGTTTCGTCCGAATTTGGATGGGGAGGCACTAATTTATAGGTAGAGGGAGCTAGGCGACTCAGAATGAGGTGCGGTTTTCGGCCACGCGATCGTGATCGAACGCTCTAGAAGATGGAGAGGGTTTTGGTGGGTTTTTGGCCAAAATGGAGGGGTGTTGGGCTGCAACACACATGAGGCCTTTTCGGTCCCTCGGTTAACCGTTGGAGCATCAAACGAAGTCCAAATGGTACGGAACTTGACAGGCGGTCTACCGGTAGTAAACCAAGGCCGCTTGGCAAGTCTCGGTCCAATCCGGAAAGGTTTAATCCCCACACATGAAAGAAAGGTAGAAATGACCACCGGAGGAGAACGGAGCACCGGAATGCAAAACAGACAATGGGGAAAATGCTCGAATGCATGAGATGAACACGTATGCAAATGCAATGCACATGATGACATGATATGAGATGCATGACAAAGATAGCAACACACGGAGACAAAAACCCGAACCCGAGAAAATAAAATAACTTAACGCTGGAAACGGCAAGAGTTGGAGTACAAATTGGGAAAGTTACATCCTGGGTGTTACACATATTTTGATTGCATGTGATGTTTATCCTTTATGCATCTTATTTTGCTTAGTATGGCGGGTAACATTATAAGATAATCCCTCACTAAATTTCAAGGTACAAGTGTTCTCCCTGAGTATGCACCGTTGCTACAGTTCCTCGTGCCAAGACATCACGTGATGATCGGGTGTGATAAGCTCTACATTCACATACAACGGGTGCAAGCGAGTTTTGCACGTGCAGAATACTCGGGTTAAACTTGACGAGCCTAGCATATGCAGATATGGCCTCGCAAAACTGAGACTAAAAGGTCGAACGTGAATCATATAGTAGATATGATCAACATAGTGATGTTCACCATTGAAAACTACTCCATCTCACGTGATGATCGGACATGGTTTAGTTGATATGGATCACGTGATCATTTAGATGACTAGAGGGATGTCTATCCAAGTGGGAGTTCTTAAGTAATATGATTAATTGAACTTTAATTTACCATGAACTTAGTACCTGATAGTATTTGCATGTCTATGTTGTTGTAGATCAATGGCCTGTGCTACCGTTTCCCTTGAATTTTAATGTGTTTGTCACATCCCTAGTCTGGTATGACCTAGACTAGCTAGTCATTGGTGCATCATGTTTAAATCTCATTTAAATTTGAAATGAGGATTGGTGGAACCCTCAGAATCATTTTTTGAAAATGACCCAAATAAAAATTTCTCCAAAAGGGTCCAAGAAAATGCTCATGTTGCCCTCCGAAAATATTGGACAGAGATAAAAATCAAACCAATATTTTTAGGAGCTCATGGATATTTAGTTTTGGCCATTTGGATTAATCCGATAAATATTTGCATTGGAAATATATTAGTTATATATATTAATATAAGTCCAAAAATTATGCCATTTATAAGGTAGCTCTGGATTAATATAACTAGCTTCCATAAAAAAATGGCATAAGTAAATAAATTGATTTAGTATTATAACTAAATCAGAACAAATGTCAGAAAATTTAGAAAAAGAAATAAAACAGGAAAACCTTACCTGGGCGTCTGCCTGGCGCCTCTGGCCCAGCAGCAGCAGGCCGGCCCAGCCAGCAGGCGGCCCAGGCCGCCTCCTCCTCTGTCGTCTTCGTCCTCGACAGAGGGAGGGGAGCGTGCCCGGCGCGCGTGCGCGCCACCGCGCCACGCCACCTCCCTCCCTCCCTGCCTGCCTCTCCCCTCCTCGTCTGAATGCCCTGGAACGACGCCACGCGCCACCCCGACCTCTCTCGCACTCTCCCTCGCCCTCCTCCTCTCCCCCCTGCTCTCTCTCTCTCTCACCCGAGAATCACCGCCGCCGCCGACGAGCATCACCGTAGCCACCGCCTCCCCCTCGCCTCCCCGACACGCTCCCCAGATCCGCCGCGACCCCCTCTACCTCCTCGTCGAGCCACGCAAGACGGAGCACCCCGTGGAGCCGTCGCCGTCGCCAACTTCGCCTCCGGCCGCCATGGATCCTCGCCGTCGATTCGGGAGCTACCGGGCATCCCCGACCTCGCCCTCGCGCTCGCTAGTCTCGCTGTGAGCCCCCGCACCGAACCCCCTCCTCCCCGTGCTCGTTTGCCCCGTCTAGCTAGCTCAACCACCGCGCCCGTAAGTTCCTCGCCGCCGGCCATGGCGCCACGATGGCATGAGCCCAAGCCAGCCACTCCCGCGCGCGTCACCGTGTTCCTGGTGACGCCAGGAGGCCGTAGGAGCCCTCCGCTTCCACTGCCGTGCACCACAACACCGCGGCCGCAAGTCGCCGAGCTCCGGCCGCCGCCGCGAGCTTTGCTCCGGCGAGCTCCGGCGCCCCCGCAGCCCCCCCACCAGCTCCCCTGGTTGCGGACGACGACGGGCTACGCCCCGATGGTCTTCACGCGACCAAACGCCGCTTGTAGCGCAAGTCCGGCGAGTCGCCGCCACGCTATTGGTCGCCGCCAGCCAGAACTCCGGCGGGCTGACGTGGCTTTGTTAATTAGGCACTAATCCCCACCTACTGACGCTGACCAGTGGGCCCAGGGCTTAGTCAAAGCTAATGAGCCCAGGTTTGACTCGGGGTTAACCCCAGTGTCACTGACGTGTGGACCCCACACGTCAGGTTTGACCCCAGCCAGCCGCAGTTGACTGCTGACGTCGTGCTGACGTCATGCTGGCGCAATAATATGATTTCTGGATTTAAATTAATCAGGAAATTCCAGAAATTGTTTTAAATTTCAAAAATTCATATCAATTCAACCGTAGCTCAGATTAAAATAATTTATATATGAAAAATTATCAGAAAAATGCAATCTTTCCATCTGTACTAGTTTCATGCATGAAAAACCAACTTATACATGCTGTATATGAGAAAACACATTATGGCATATATAGGAGCTCATCCTGGAGATGCATTTGAACCTTTGGTTCAAATGGACTTCAAACCAAATGATTTCTTGTAGCATTAGCTCAAACAACATCACATCTTTATGCCATGTTCATGCATCATATCGTTGCATATGTTTGTGTATTGATTGCCGGCACCGTTCCTTCTCGATAGGTCTTGGTCCGGAGACCGTTCCAGAGTACCTGTCTGTGAAGCAGTGCCTCCTCTGTTGATTTACCAGGCAAGCAAACCCCCTTGTTCATTCCGATACAATCCTACTCTCGCGCTCCTGCTCTCAGTTATTGCATTAGGACAACAGCGATTCATCTGCTACTTTGTGCTGCGGTAGTTGAACCCATTCCTCTGCATGACCTGTCATTGCCACAGTAAATAGTTGAAACCCACTAGCATGTGTAGGAGTTGATTGAAGCCACTGATGTGTTCCTACCATGCTATGCCTGCTATTGCTTAGAGTTGTGTCAGGTCTGATTCATTGGGAATGAATTGGAGTGTTACGATATGTTCTGGTGCTGAGAGTTAAGTGTGTGAACACGATTTGGTAAAGGTAGCGGTGAGAGGCCATGTAGGAGTACATGGTGGGTTGTCTCACTGGATCCATCCTTAAGCACTGAGTTCTATGTATGTTGTCCAATGACTCGATACTACCACACATTGGGCTGCGAGCGCTCCAAGCCCTCTCGACTTATTAACCAACTTGATCTCTGTCCAGGAGTCGCAACTAGTTTCTGGTGTTTGTAGGTAGTGTTAGTAGTCTACCAAGTGGCACCCGGCCAGGTGGGCTTGGGACAGACTAGGCACAAGTTGCACGGTGTACCAAGCGTAGATCCATCCGGCGAGGTGGGCTTGGGAACCCTGCACACATCGTTTGGGGCCGTGAGTGAAACCCCGGTCGGATCTCCTTGCGGATGGAACCCGAATAGGCGATAAACCTGGATTAGAGTCTTGTGTGGTTAGTCAGGTCGTGGCCGACACCCTCGCCAGGCTTCCGCTTGAAGGTTGCCGAGATACATGACGTGTACATGGCGGTAAGTGGCGAGAGCGTGTGTGAAGAAGTACACCCCTGCAGGGTTAACATGATCTATTCGAATAGCCGGGTCCGCGGTTATGGACTTCTTGGATGCTTACATGGTACATAGACAACTTGAAGTGGATACCCTAAAATGCTCAAGACAAGTGTGAGTGCTATGGATGGCCTTCTCGTAGGGAGACGGGAATGAATCCATAGTAGTGTATTGTGTGGTGATTAGTGGACTCGTGTGCGCCATATCACCTCAAGAGTTTCTGGTAGTCGTAGAACAGGATAGCCACAGAGTCAAAGCTGGCTTGCTGCAACTAAACCCCACATTACCCTCTTGATGCAAATGCATGTATGATAGGATCTGATGTAAGTCTTGCTGAGTACCTTTGTACTCATGTTGCTTTATTTATGCTTTTGCAGCGGAGACTTCGGTCTTACTAGTGTTCTCATGGACTTCGACTAGTAGCTAGTACCTCAGCTACGATCTTGATCGGATGTTGTAGATAGTTAGGCTTTCAGCCTTTTTCATTTATAGATGTTTGTACTCAGACATGTAATGCTTCCGTTTGTTGCTTGATTGCTCTGACTGTTGGGTCATGTGACCCCTGTTTGTAATAATGCTATGATGGCTCTTCTGAGCCTTTATCTATATGAGTTGTTGAGTTATGCTGTGATGCCATGTTGTACAGCACATGCTTGCATGTTATGCGTACGTGTAATGTGTATTGCTATGTGTGGGATCTGACTATCTAGTTGTTTATCCTTAGTAGTCTCTCTTACCGGGAAATGTCTCCTAGTGCTTCCACTGAGCCCTGGTAGCTTGCTACTGCTCCGGAACACTTAGGCTGGCCGGCATGTGTCCTTCTTCGTTCCTGTGTCTGTCCCTTCGGGGAAATGTCACGCGATGAATACCGGAGCCCTGTTAGCCCGCTACAGCCCGGTTCACCGAAGTCCTGTTAGCCCAGTGCTACAGTCTGGATTCACTCGCTGATGACCGACACGTTCGATGCTGGGTCATGGATGCCTGTCCCTGTAAGTTAGTGCCACTTTGGGTTTACGACTAGCCATGTCAGCCCGGGCTCCTTATCATATGGATGCTAGCGACACTGTCATATCCGTGTGCCAAAAGGCGCAAACGGTCCCGGGCAAAGGTAAGACGACACCCGTGGGGATACCGTGCGTGAGGCTGCAAAGTGATATGAGGTGCTACATGCTAGATCGATGTGGCATTGAGTCGGGGTCCTGACAGCGTTGGTATCAGAGCCTGACTGCCTGTAGGATTACCAAGCCAAACCGGTCGAAGTTGAGTCTAGAAATTCTTTAGTTATGTAAGAGAATTGATTGTGGGTTGGAACGTAAGGCTCTTTTTACTCCTTTACCTCATGGCCTTCTGATCTGAGTCGTCCTATCTTTCCTACGGGGTTAAGGAACTAGGCTTTCTCTTCCGTCTATCAGGATCACGTGTTACTACTCCGTAGTCCCATAGGATTGGTTGATCAGAGTCATACCCTAGTTTTGAGTATTTCCGGTGTAGTCTGTTTAGTATGATCTCAGAACCTTGAGTAATGTTGATGAGTATGTTACCACCCCATTTTTAGTAGGATGTCTCATTCTGAGCATTTTACTGCCGTTATGCTGCCGAAATTTCCCTAGGAGTTTGAGAGATACTAATTCCTTGTCCTACATTCTACAGTCCATAGTTGATGCTGATTCCGTCCTTGGTTCGTTTCTCAGGATGTTATCAGCTAAGCGAAGTTCCGTTGCACGTAGCCAGAACCACGGAGATGGTAGGGATGAGGATCCTCCCGATCAGCCTTCGTTGGCAGAGTTCATGCTAGATATGGAGAGGAACAAGCGTGAGTCTAACCGCTTGTTGGCACGTATCGAGGAGAACACCGCACATCAGTTCAAAGGATCTGCTACCATTCATGACTTCATTCATTTGCACCCACCTACCTTTCATCATTCCATCGAGCCACTCGATGCAGATGACTGGCTCCGTAGCATCACTCATAAGCTGCATTCCGCGAGCGTAGCTGAAGATGACAAGGTCACTTATGCCACATACCGCCTGGAAGGTCCTGCTAGTCTTTGGTGGCAGAACTATGAGGCTATGCTTCCAGCTGGCCAGACTCCCACCTGGAGGGATTTCGTTGAGGCTTTTCGCGAGCATCACATTCCTGAAGCCCTCATCGATCGCAAGAGAGAAGAGTTCTGTAGTTTCACCCAGGGTAAGATGGCTGTTGATGCCTATAGTAGAGAGTTTGAGAACCTCGCCCGTTATGCCACAGAAGAGGTGTCCACGGACGCCAAGAAGCAGGCTGGGTTCCGGAAGGGTCTCAACCCCAAGTTGCGTCGTGATCTCCACCTGCATCATTGTGATACATTCCAAGCCCTTGTGAACAAGGCCATTAATGCAGAGACAGCTCAACTCACTTACGAGGAGTCTCGTAAGCACACTCGTGCTTTGGGATCTTCCTCCGGTTCTAGCTCTCAGAAGCGCTGGATTTGGGTTCCAAACTCCGCTCTTCCACCCAAATATGTACCGAGGCCATCTTATGTGGCACCTCATCAAGTTCAGCAGTATGCTCCACCCAGGCCTATTGGTGGACTGCCTTCTAATACAGGTCCACATCCTACCTCCAAGATTTGTTACAAGTGCGGAGAGCCAGGCCACATTGCCCGTATTTGCACTCAGACCAGAGTTGCTCCACCCCAGCCCGAGAAGTCTATTGGCCATGGTAAGCCATCACGCAAGATGATCAGTGCCAAGTCAGCTTCCACTGAACATGGACGTGTGCATCACGTCTCAGCTAAAGCCGCTCATGATGATCCAGATGTCGTTCTTGGTACACTCCTTGTCAACTGTCATCCGGCATTGGTTTTGTTCGATACTGGAGCGTCTCATTCCTTCATTTCTGAAAGCTATGCCCGCTTGCACGACATGTCATTTTGTGATATGCCCTCCCCACTACTTATTCAAACTCCTGGATCCAAATGGCAAACTTCTAGGATAAGTTATGGCAATGAAATCCTTGTTGACAGACTTGTATTCCTTGCTTCTTTGATATCTCTCAAGTCTTCGGATATTAACATCATCTTGGGTATGGACTGGATGACAGCTCATTATGCCAAGATTGATTGTTTCACCAGGTCTGTTCAGCTCACACACCCATCTGGCAAGATAGTCACTGTCTCCACTAGAGTTGCAAAGCGTCAGCTCTATTCCCTTAATGCCAGCCCTCTTCCAGACCTTGAAGATATTCTGGTAGTCCGTGACTTTCCGGATGTCTTTCCAGAGGAACTGCCAGGTGTTCCGCCTGACAGAGATGTATAGTTCGTCATAGATCTTATCCCAGGAACTGCACCAATCTCTAGGAGACCCTACAAGATGGCACCCTTAGAACTAGCCGAGCTTAAGAAACAACTTGATGAGTCCTTGCAAAAGGGTTTCATCCGTCCTAGCTCTTCTCCTTGGGCTTGCCCCGTCCTCTTCGTCAAGAAGAAGGATGGTACGGATCGGATGGTTGTAGATTATCGCCCCGTTAATTTGGTTACGATAAAGAACAAGTATCCGCTCCCCAGGATCAACGACCTGTATGATCACCTCGCTGGATCCTCAGTCTTCTCCAAGATGGATTTGAGGTTAGGATACCACCAAATTAAGATCAGGAACGGGGACATTCCCAAGACAGCCTTTGTTACTCGTTATGGTCAGTACGAGTACACAGTCATGTCCTTTGGCTTAACCAACGCCCCAGCCATATTCTCCCGCTTGATGAACTCGATCTTCATGGAGTACTTAGATAAGTTCGTCGTGGTTTACCTCGATGATATTCTTATCTACTCGAAGAACGAGGAAGAGCATGCCGAACATCTTAGACTTGTGTTAGAAAAACTCAGAGAGCACCGCCTTTATGCCAAGTTCTCCAAGTGTGAATTTTGGTTGCCAGAAGTGACCTACCTAGGCCACGTAATCTCTGGTAAGGGCATTGCTGTCAATCCCAAGAGAGTTCAGGCTGTTCTCGATTGGACTCCACCTGAGACCGTTAAACAAGTTAGGAGTTTCCTTGGTCTAGCCAGCTATTGTCGTCGCTTTGTTGAAAACTTCTCCAAAGTAGCCAAACCCCTCACGGAACTTCTCAAGAAAGATAAAAAGTTTGAGTGGTCCCCACAGTGTGAACACAGTTTTCAGGAACTGAAAAGGCGCCTGACCTCTGCTCCCATACTTGTGCCACCGGATTTCACTAAAGACTTTATTATCTACTGCGATGCCTCACGACAGGGACTAGGTTGCATTCTTATGCAGGATCGTCATGTGATTGCCTATGCATCTCGACAGTTGCATCCACATGAGGATAATTATCCTACACATGATCTAGAGCTTGCAGCCGTAGTCTATGCACTCAAGACCTGGCGACATTACCTTCTTGGTAAACGTTGCGAGATCTACACCGATCACCAGAGTCTCAAGTATATCTTCACCCAACCAGACCTAAACCTTAGGCAAAGACGTTGGTTGGAGTTGATCACAGATTATGATTTAGGGATTACCTACACCCCAGGCAAAGCCAATGTCATGGCTGATGCTCTAAGCCGTAAATCCTATTGCAACAATCTCATGTTGCAGCAAGGCCAACCACTTCTCCATGAGGAATTCTGTAAGCTTAATCTTCACATTGCTCCTCACGGATTCCTTTCTACCCTGGTGGCGAAACCTGATCTTAAGGATCGGATTATCGCAGCTCAAAAGCAAGACACAGGAATTTCCCGGATCAAGAGAAACATTAAGAAGGGAGTTGGTGGATGTTTCACTATGGATGATCGTGGTGTTGTTTTCTTTGAGAATCGCTTGGTGGTTCCCAAGAATCAACATCTTCGACAACTGATTCTTAAGGAGGCACATGAATCTCCTCTCACGATTCATCCCGGTAGTACTAAGATGTATCAGGACCTACGCCAGAGGTTCTGGTGGACTAGGATGAAGAGAGAAATCGCTGAGTTCATTGCTAAATGTGACGTTTGTCGTCGCGTTAAGGCAGAGCATCAAAGACCTGCTGGCACCCTTCAGCCCTTAGCTATTCCTGAATGGAAGTGGGATAAAGTTGGTATGGACTTCATCACCGGCTTTCCCAGGACCAAGAGAGGGAATAATGCTATCTTCGTAGTCGTTGATCGTCTCTCCAAAGTGGCGCACTTCCTACCTGTTCGAGAGAGTATCACCGCTAGTCAGCTTGCTGACTTATATATTTCTCGAATAGTGTCACTTCATGGTGTTCCACTAGAGATCAATTCAGACCGTGGCAGTCTTTTCACTTCTCATTTTTGGGAGAGCTTCCAAACCGCCATGGGAACCCATCTTTCTTTCAGTACCGCTTTCCACCCTCAATCAAGTGGTCAGGTGGAACGAGTCAACCAAATTCTCGAAGACATGCTTAGAGCTTGCGTTATCTCATTCGGTATGGATTGGGAGAAATGTCTTCCTTTTGCCGAGTTTGCTTACAACAATAGCTATCAATCCAGCCTCAAGAAAGCTCCTTTTGAGGTTCTCTATGGACGAAGATGTCGAACACCTTTGAACTGGTCAGAAACCGGTGAAAGACAATTCTTCGGACCGGATATGAACCAGGAGGCAGAAGAGCAAGTTCGCATCATTCGTGAGAATTTGAAAACAGCCCGGTCTCGTCAGAAAAGCCAGTACGATCGTCATCATAAGGATATGACTTATGAAATTGGCGACCAAGCTTACCTTCGGGTTACTCCTTTGAAGGGTACCCATCGTTTCGGTATCAAGGGCAAGTTGGCTCCTCGTTACATTGGTCCTTTTCGTATTCTCGCTAAACGAGGAGAGGTTGCCTACCAATTGGAACTACCCCCACATCTTTCTCGAATTCATGATGTCTTCCACGTCTCTCAACTCAGGCGTTGCTTCTCGGAGCCCATCCGCGGAGTGGACCACGAAACGCTTGATCTCCGAGATAACCTCACCTACCGAGAGTACCCGGTTCGCATTCTTGATCAAACAGAGCGTGTCACTCGATGTCAGAACATCAAGTTTCTCAAAGTTCAGTGGTCTCATCATTCCGAGAGAGAAGCTACTTGGGAACGAGAAGATCGTCTTCGATTGGAGTACCCCGCTTTCTTTCCGTCGACCCCTGAATCTCGGGACGAGAGTCTTTCAAGTGGGGGCGAGTTGTCACATCCCTAGTCTGGTATGACCTAGACTAGCTAGTCATTGGTGCATCATGTTTAAATCTCATTTAAATTTGAAATGAGGATTGGTGGAACCCTCAGAATCATTTTTTGAAAATGACCCAAATAAAAATTTCTCCAAAAGGGTCCAAGAAAATGCTCATGTTGCCCTCTGAAAATATTGGACAGAGATAAAAATCAAACCAATATTTTTAGGAGCTCATGGATATTTAGTTTTGGCCATTTGGATTAATCCGATAAATATTTGCATTGGAAATATATTAGTTATATATATTAATATATGTCCAAAAATTATGCCATTTATAAGGTAGCTCTGGATTAATATAACTAGCTTCCATAAAAAAATGGCATAAGTAAATAAATTGATTTAGTATTATTACTAAATCAGAACAAATGTCAGAAAATTTAGAAAAAGAAATAAAACAGGAAAACCTTACCTGGGCGTCTGCCTGGCGCCTCTGGCCCAGCAGCAGCAGGCCGGCCCAGCCAGCAGGCGGCCCAGGCCGCCTCCTCCTCTGTCGTCTTCGTCCTCGACAGAGGGAGGGGAGCGTGCCCGGCGCGCGCGCGCGCCACCGCGCCACGCCACCTTCCTCCCTGCCTGCCTGCCTCTCCCCTCCTCGTCTGAATGCCCTGGAACGACGCCACGCGCCACCCCGACCTCTCTCGCACTCTCCCTCGCCCTCCTCCTCTCCCCCCTGCTCTCTCTCTCTCTCACCCGAGAATCACCACTGCCGCCGACGAGCATCACCGAAGCCACCGCCTCCCCCTCGCCTCCCCGACATGCTCCCCAGATCCGCCGCGACCCCCTCTACCTCCTCGTCGAGCCACGCAAGACGGAGCACCCCGTGGAGCCGTCGCCGTCGCCAACTTCGCCTCCGGCCACCGTGGATCCTCGCCGTCGATTCGGGGGCTACCGGGCATCCCCGACCTCGCCCTCGCGCTCGCTGGTCTCGCTGTGAGCCCCCGCACCGAACCCCCTCCTCCCCGTGCTCGTTTGCCCCATCTAGCTAGCTCAACCACCGCGCCCGTAAGTTCCTCGCCGCCGGCCATGGCGCCACGGTGGCATGAGCCCAAGCCAGCCACTCCCGCGCGCGTCACCGTGTTCCTGGTGACGCCAGGAGGCCGTAGGAGCCCTCCGCTTCCACTGCCGTGCACCACAACACCGCGGCCGCAAGTCGCCGAGCTCCGGCCGCCGCCGCGAGCTTTGCTCCGGCGAGCTCCGGCGCCCCCGCAGCCCCCCCACCAGCTCCCCTGGTTGCGGACGACGACGGACTACGCCCCAGTGGTCTTCGCGCGACCAAACGCCGCTTGTAGCGCAAGTCCGGCGAGTCGCCGCCGCGCTATTGGTCGCCGCTGGCCAGAACTCCGGCGGGCTGACGTGGCTTTCATAATTAGGCACTAATCCCCACCTACTGACGCTGACCAGTGGGCCCAGGGCTTAGTCAAAGCTAATGAGCCCAGGTTTGACTCGGGGTTAACCCTAGTGTCACTGACGTGTGGACCCCACACGTCAGGTTTGACCCCAGCCAGCCGCAGTTGACTGCTGACGTCGTGCTGACGTCATGCTGGCGCAATAATATGATTTCTGGATTTAAATTAATCAGGAAATTCCAGAAATTGTTTTAAATTTCAAAAATTCATATCAATTCAACCGTAGCTCAGATTAAAATAATTTATATATGAAAAATTATCAGAAAAATGCAATCTTTCCATCTGTACTAGTTTCATGCATGAAAAACCAACTTATACATGCTGTATATGAGAAAACACATTATGGCATATATAGGAGCTCATCCTGGAGATGCATTTGAACCTTTGGTTCAAATGGACTTCAAACCAAATGATTTCTAGTTGCATTAGCTCAAACAACATCACATCTTTATGCCATGTTCATGCATCATATCGTTGCATATGTTTGTGTATTGATTGCCGGCACCGTTCCTTCTCGATAGGTCTTGCTCCGGAGACCGTTCCAGAGTACCTGTCTGTGAAGCAGTGCCTCCTCTGTTGATTTACCAGGCAAGCAAACCCCCTTGTTCATTCCGATACAATCCTACTCTCTCGCTCCTGCCCTCAGTTATTGCATTAGGACAACAGCGATTCATCTGCTACTTTGTGCTGCGGTAGTTGAACCCATTCCTCTGCATGACCTGTCATTGCCACAGTAAATAGTTGAAACCCACTAGCATGTGTAGGAGTTGATTGAAGCCACTGATGTGTTCCTACCATGCTATGCCTGCTATTGCTTAGAGTTGTGTCAGGTCTGATTCATTGGGAATGAATTGGAGTGTTACGATATGTTCTGGTGCTGAGAGTTAAGTGTGTGAACATGATTTGGTAAAGGTAGCGGTGAGAGGCCATGTAGGAGTACATGGTGGGTTGTCTCAAATGGATCCGTCCTTAAGCACTGAGTTCTATGTATGTTGTCCAATGACTCGATACTACCACACATTGGGCTCCGGGTGCTCCAAGCCCTCTCGACTTATTAACCAACTTGATCTCTGTCCAGGAGTCGCAACTAGTTTCTGGTGTTTGTAGCTAGTGTTAGTAGTCTACCAAGTGGCACCCGGCCAGGTGGGCTTGGGACAGACTAGGCACAAGTGGCACGGTGTACCAAGCGTAGATCCATCCGGCGAGGTGGGCTTGGGAACCCTGCACACATCGTTTGGGGCCGTGAGTGAAACCCCGGCCGGATCTCCTTGCGGATGGAACCCGAATAGGCGATAAACCTGGATTAGAGTCTTGTGTGGTTAGTCAGGTCGTGGCCGACACCCTCGCCAGGCTTCCGCTTGAAGGTTGCCGAGATACATGACGTGTACATGGCGGTAAGTGGCGAGAGCGTGTGTGAAGAAGTACACCCCTGCAGGGTTAACATGATCTATTCGAATAGCCGGGTCCGCGGTTATGGACTTCTTGGATGCTTACATGGTACATAGACAACTTGAAGTGGATACCCTAAAATGCTCAAGACAAGTGTGAGTGCTATGGATGGCCTTCTCGTAGGGAGACGGGAATGAATCCATAGTAGTGTATTGTGTGGTGATTAGTGGACTCGTGTGCGCCATATCACCTCAAGAGTTTCTGGTAGTCGTAGAACAGGATAGCCACAGAGTCAAAGCTGGCTTGCTGCAACTAAACCCCACATTACCCTCTTGATGCAAATGCATGTATGATAGGATCTGATGTAAGTCTTGCTGAGTACCTTTGTACTCATGTTGCTTTATTTATGTTTTTGCAGCGGAGACTTCGGTCTTACTAGTGTTCTCATGGACTTCGACTAGTAGCTAGTACCTCAGCTACGATCTTGATCGGATGTTGTAGATAGTCAGGCTTTCAGCCTTTTTCATTTATAGATGTTTGTACTCAGACATGTAATGCTTCCGTTTGTTGCTTGATTGCTCTGACTGTTGGGTCATGTGACCCCTGTTTGTAATAATGCTATGATGGCTCTTCTGAGCCTTTATCTATATGAGTTGTTGAGTTATGCTGTGATGCCATGTTGCACAGCACATGCTTGCATGTTATGCGTACGTGTAATGTGTATTGCTATGTGTGGGATCTGACTATCTAGTTGTTTATCCTTAGTAGTCTCTCTTACCGGGAAATGTCTCCTAGTGCTTCCACTGAGCCCTGGTAGCTTGCTACTGCTCCGGAACACTTAGGCTGGCTGGCATGTGTCCTTCTTCGTTCCTGTGTCTGTCCCTTCGGGGAAATGTCACGCGATGAATACCGGAGCCCTGTTAGCCCGCTACAGCCCGGTTCACCGGAGTCCTGTTAGCCCAGTGCTACAGTCTGGATTCACTCGCTGATGACCGACACGTTCGATGCTGGGTCATGGATGCCTGTCCCTGTAAGTTAGTGCCACTTTGGGTTTACGACTAGCCATGTCAGCCCGGGCTCCTTATCATATGGATGCTAGCGACACTGTCATATCCGTGTGCCAAAAGGTGCAAACGGTCCCGGGCAAAGGTAAGACGACACCCGTGGGGATACCGTGCATGAGGCTGCAAAGTGATATGAGGTGCTACATGCTAGATCGATGTGGCATTGAGTCGGGGTCCTGACAGTGTTCCTAGAGAAAGCTAAGTTGAAAGATGATGGTAGCAACTACACGGACTGGGTCCGTAACTTGAGGATTATCCTCATTGCTGCACAGAAGAATTACGTCCTGGAAGCACCGCTAGGTGCAAGACCCGCTGAAGGAGCGACTCCGTACGTTATGAACGTCTGGCAGAGCAAAGCCGATGACTACCCGATAGTTCAGTGTGCCATGCTTTACGGCTTAGAATCGGGACTTCAAAGATGTTTTGAATGTCATGGAGCATATGAGATGTTCCAAGAGTTGAAGTTAATATTTCAAGCAAATGCCCGAGTTGAGAGATATGAAGTCTCCAACAAGTTCTATAGCTGAAAAATGGAGGAGAATAGTTCTGTTAGTGAACACATACTCAGAATGTCTGGGTACCACAACCACTTGACTCAGCTGGGAGTTAATCTTCCTTATGATAGTGTCATTGACAGATTTCCTCAGTCACTTCCACCAAACTATAAAGGCTTCGTGATGAACTATAATATGCAAGGGATGGAAAAGACAATTCCCGAGGTCTTCGCGATGCTGAAGGCTGCGAAGGTAGAAATCAAGAAGGAGCATCAAGTGTTGATGGTTACCAAGACCATAGTTTCAAGAAAAAGGGCAAAGGGGAGAAGGGGAACTTCAAGAAGAACAACAAGCCAGTTGCTGCTCAAGGGAAGAAGCCCAAGTCTAGACCTAAGCCAGAGACTGAGTGCTTCTACTACAAAGGAACTGGTCATTGGCGGATAAGAAGGATGGCAAAGTGAAAGGTATATTTGATATACATGTTATTGATGTGTACCTTACTAATGCTTGTTCTAGCGCGTGGGTATTTGATACTGGTTCTGTTGCTCATATTTGCAAAAAACAGGGGCTACGGATTAAACGAAGATTGGCTAAGGACGAGGTGACGATGTGCGTGGGAAATTGTTCCAAAGTCGATGTGATCACCGTCGGCACGCTACCTCTACATCTACCACCGTGATTAGTTTTAGACCTAAATAATTGTTATTTGGTGCCAGCGTTGAGCATGAACATTGTATCTGGATCTTGTTTGATGCAAGACGGTTATTCATTTAAATCAGAGAATAATGGTTGTTCTATTTATATGAGTAATATCTTTTATGGTCATGCACCCTTGATGAGTGGTCTATTTTTGTTGAATCTAGATTGTAGTGATACACATATTCATAATATTGAAGCCAAAAGATGCAAAGTTAATAATGATAGTGCAACTTATTTGTGGCACTGCCATTTAGATCATATTGGTGTAAAGCACATGAAGAAACTCCATGCTGATGGGCTTTTGGAATCACTTGATTGTGAATCACTTGATGCTTGCGAACCATGCCTCATGGGCAAGATGACTAAGACTCCATTCTCCGGAACTATGGGGCGAGCAAGTGACTTACTGGAAATAATACATACTGATGTATGCGGTCCGATGAGTGTTGAGGCTCGCGGCGGGTATCGTTATTTTCTGACCTTCACAGATGATTTAAGCAGATATGGGTATATCTACTTGATGAAACAAAAGTCTGAAACATTTGAAAAGTTCAAAGAATTTCAGAGTGAAGTGGAAAATCAACGTAACAAGAAAATTAAGTTTCTACGATCTGATCATGGTGGTGAATATTTGAGTTATGAGTTTGGTCTTCGTTTGAAACAATGCGGAATAGTTTCGCAACTCACGCCACCTGGAACACCACAACATAATGGTGTGTCCGAACGTCGTAACCACACTTTATTAGATATGGTGCAATCTATGATGTCTCTTACTGATTTACCGCTATCGTTTAGGGGTTATGCTTTAGAGACGGCTGCATTCACGTTAAATAGGGCACCATCGAAATCCGTTGAGACGTCACCATATGAACTATGGTTTGGCAAGAAACCCAAGTTCTCGTTTCTTAAAGTTTGGGGTTGTGATGCTTATTCTAGTTGACCCAAGTTCTCGTATTCTAGTTGACCTACCAGTATCAAATACCCACGCGCTACAACAAGCATTAGTAAGGTACACATCAATAACATGTATATCAAATATACCTTTCACTTTGCCATCCTTCTTATCCGCCAATGACCAATTCCTTTGTAGTAGAAGCACTCAGTCTCTGACTTAGGTCTAGACTTGGGCTTCTTCCCTTGAGCAGCAACTGGCTTGTTGTTCTTCTTGAAGTTCCCCTTCTCCCCTTTGCCCTTTTTCTTGAAACTATGGTCTTGTTAACCATCAACACTTGATGCTCCTTCTTGATTTCTACCTCCGCAGCCTTCAGCATCGCGAAGACCTCGGGAATTGTCTTTTCCATCCCTTGCATATTATAGTTCGTCACGAAGCCTTTATAGCTTGGTGGAAGTGATTGAGGAAATCTGTCAATGACACTATCATCAAGAAGATTAACTCCCAGTTGAGTCAAGTGGTTGTGGTACCCAGACATTCTGAGTATGTGTTCACTGACAGAACTATTCTCCTCCATTTTTCAGCTATAGAACTTGTTGGAGACTTCATATCTCTCAACTCGGGCATTTGCTTGAAATATTAACTTCAACTCTTGGAACATCTCATATGCTCCATGACGTTCAAAACATCTTTGAAGTCCCGATTCTAAGCCGTAAAGCATGGCACACTGAACTATCGGGTAGTCATCAGCTTTGCTCTGCCAGACATTCATAACATACGGAGTCGCTCCTTCAGCGGGTCTTGCACCTAGCGGTGCTTCCAGGACGTAATTCTTCTGTGCAGCAATGAGGATAATCCTCAAGTTACGGACCCAGTCCGTGTAGTTGCTACCATCATCTTTCAACTTAGCTTTCTCTAGGAACACATTAAACTTCAAGGGAAACGGTAGCACAGGCCATTGATCTACAACAACATAGACATGCAAATACTATCAGGTACTAAGTTCATTGTAAATTAAAGTTCAATTAATCATATTACTTAAGAACTCCCACTTGGATAGACATCCCACTTGGATACATATCAACTAAACCATGTCCGATCATCACGTGAGATGGAGTAGTTTTCAATGGTGAACATCACTATGCTGATCATATCTACTATATGATTCACGTTCGACCTTTTAGTCTCAGTTTTGCGAGGCCATATCTGCATATGCTAGGCTCGTCAAGTTTAACCCGAGTATTCTGCACGTGCAAAACTCGCTTGCACCCATTGTATGTGAATGTAGAGCTTATCACACCCGATCATCACGTGATGTCTTAGCACGACGAACTGTAGCAACGGTGCATACTCAGGGAGAACACTTGTACCTTGAAATTTAGTGAGGGATTATCTTATAATGTTACCGCCATACTAAGCAAAATAAGATGCATAAAGGATAAACATCACATGCAATCAAAATATGTGACATGATATGGCCATCGTCATCTTGTGCCTTTGATCTCCATCTTCAAAGCACTGTCATGATCTCCATCGTTACCGGCTTGACACCTTGATCTCCATCATAGCATTTGTTGTCGTCGCGTGAACTATTGCTTCTATGACTATCGCTACCGCTTAGTGATAAAGTAAAGCAATTACATGGCGATTGCATTTCATACAATAAAGTGACAACCATAAGGCTCCTGCCAGTTTCCGATAACTTTTACAAAACATGATCATCTCATACAACAATTTATTTCTCATCACGTTTTGACCATATCACATCACAACATGCCCTGCAAAAACAAGTTAGACGTCCTCTACTTTGTTGTTGCAAGTTTTACGTGGCTGCTACGGGCTTCTAGCAAAAACCGTTCTTACCTACACATCAAAACCACAATGATTTTTCGTCAAGTGTGCTGTTTTCACCTTCTACAAGGACCGGCCGTAGTCAAACTCGGTTCAACTAAAGTTGGAGAAACAGACACCCACGAACCACCTGTGTGCAAAGCACGTCGATAGGACCAGTCTCATGGACACGGTCATGTAATGTCAGCCTGCGCCGCTTCATCCAACAATACCTCCTCATCAAAGTAAGATGTTGGTGGTAAGTAGTATGACTATTATCGCCCACAACTCTTTGTGTTCTACTCATGCATATATCATCTACACATAGACCTGGCTCAGATGCCACTATTGGGGAATGTAGTAATTCAAAAAAAATCCTACGATCATGCAAGATCTAACTAGGAGATGCATAGCAACGAGAGGGAGAGTGTGTCTACGTACCCTCGTAGACCGAAATCGGAAGCGTTTAGAAACGCGGTTGATGTAGTCAAACGTCTTCACCATCCAACCGATCCAAGTACCGAACATACGGTACCTCCGTGTTCAGCACATGTTCAGCATGATGACGTCCCTCGAGCTCGTGATCTAGTTGAGGACGAGGGAGAGTTCCGTCAGCACAACACCATGGCTATGGTGATGATGAAGTTACCGGTGGAGGGCTTTACCTAAGCACTACAACGATATGACCGAGGTGTTGAACTGTGGAGGGTGGCACCGCACACGGCTAAGAGATTGTCTGTTGTGCTTTGGGGTGCCCCCCTGGCCACGTATATAAAGGAGGGGGAGGAGGAGGCGGCCAAGGGGGGTGCCATAAGGGAGTCCAACTAGGATTCCCAATCCTAGTTGGAGTCCCCTTCCTTTTCCAAGAGGGGAGAGAGGGAAGGAGGAGGAGAGGAGATGGAAAGAGGGGGGCACCGCCCCCTCCCTAGTCCAATTCAGACTTGTCATGGGGGCTATGGACACTCCTTGTGACCCTTCTCTCCTTTCCACTAAAGCCCATTAAGGCCCAATACTTCCCCAGGGGGTTCCGGTAACCTCCCGATACTCTGAAAAATACCCGAATCACTTTGGAACCATTCCGGTGTCCGAATATAACCTTCAAATATATCTATATTTACATCTCGACCATTTTGACACTCCTCGTCATGTCCGTGATCACATCCGGGACTCCGAACAAACTTCGGCCATCAAATCACATAACTCATAATACAAATCGTCATCAAACGTTAAGCGTGCGGACCCTATGGGTTCGAGAACTATGTAGACATGACTGAGACACATCTTCAGTCAATAACCAATAGTGGAACCTGGATGCTCATATTGGCTCCTACATATTCTACGAAGATCTTTATTAGTCAAACCGCATAACAACATACGTCATTCCCTTTGTTATTGGTATGTTACTTGCCCGAGATTCGACTGTCGGTATCATTATACCTAATTCAATCTCATTACCGGCAAGTCTCTTTACTCGTTCTGTAATGCATCATCCCATAACTAACTCATTAGTCACATTTCTTGCAAGGCTTATAGTGATGTGCATTACCGAGAGGGCCTAGAGATACCTCTCTGATACACGGAGTGACAAATCCTAATCTCGATCTATGCCAACTCAATAGACACCATCGGAGACACTTGTAGAGCATCTTTTTAATCACCCAGTTATGTTGTGACATTTGATAGCACACAAGGTGTCCCTCCAGTATTCGGGAGTTGCATAATCTCATAGTCAGAGGAACATGTATAAGTCATGAAGAAAGCAATAGCAATAAAACTAAACCATCATTATGCTAAGCTAATGGATGGGTCTTGTCCATCACATCATTCTCCAATGATGTGATCTCGTTCATCAAATGACAACACATGTCTATGGTCAGGAAACTTAACCATCTCTGATTAATGAGGTAGTCTAGTAGAGGCATACTAAGGACACTCTGTTTGTCTATGTATTCACACATGTACTAAGTTTCCGATTAATACAATTCTAGCATGAATAATAAACAATTATCATGATATGAGGAAATAGAAATAACAACTTTATTATTGCCTCTAGGGCATATTTCCTTCAGTTACCAATTTCTTAAGAGGAACGATCAGATCCTCCAGTACCGACTAATATTTGATAGACGGCGTGTCGTCCTTGTTACTCTTCCTGCTCTTGCTTTCTTTAACTTTTAGGCGAGTGGACGATACTTTATAACTAGAGAGGAGGCAAACAAGTATGAGAGAACAGCGGAGGTTGCTCGTCTCCATGCTGCAGCCCTTCAGGCAGTAGCTGATGCATCTCAGTACAACCCCAACTAGATATTTGGATAGCCACCAGGCCAGTGGCCATAGACCAACTTAGGACAAAATCCTAATCTTGGGGGATTACGTATTTCTCACCGACATTATATTCATGTTCACACACTCATTCTAGTTGTCGGTGCTCGTACTTTTTCATTGTAATATCCATGCTAGTTTATTTTCTTTTTCTGCTTTCTTCTTGTGTGTCTGATCAACCTTAAGAAAAAAATTAGTTGTAGTTAGTTTACTTTCTATGCATGCTTATTTGTAATATTAAAAGAGAACACAAAAATATTTCTCGTTCTTCTCTTGTTTGTTGGGAGCTTTCCCGTGTAAATAGTTTTTCTCGTTCTTGCTTTACTTCCTTTAGAAAAACAAAAAATCCAAAAATATTTCGGTGTGTTTCTTTGTAATTCTTTTCTTTTCTTTGGGGGTCGAGAGGAGAAGACCATGATGAAAATATTGAGTGGCTCTCATATGCATTATTGTTGATCTAAGAGAGATCACATATTACCATGTCTTCTCCATTGAATAAATGTTTGCAGATTCCAGCTTAGTCCGATGCACGTGCACTATTATTATTTATCCACACCGTTCAGTTGTGCAAGTGAAAGGCAATGATGACTATATATGATGAAATGATTGAGATGCGGAAAAGCTAGTATGAACTTGATCTATCTTGTTTTTCTAAATATGATTATTTCATCATTCCTGATTCAGCCTATTATGAATGAAACATGTTTGCAATGACAATTAGAGATTATAGTTACTCATGCCATGCTTAATTAGCTAGGAGTTTATAATGGTTTACCTTGCGTGCCAACATGGAAATTAAAATGGTTGTGATGTAGTATGATAGGATGGTATCCTCCTTTGAATGATTCGAGTGGCTTGACTTGGCACATGTTCACGCATGTAGTTGAAACAAAATCAACATAGCCTCTACGATATTTATGTTCATGGTGATTTATATCCTACTCTTGCTTGCATTCAATGTTGGTTAATCTCAATGCATGTTTATGACTGTTGTAGCTCTCTAGTTGGCCGCTTCCCAATCTCTTTCTAGCCTTCACTTGTACTAAGAGGGAATACTGCTTGTGCATCCACTTCTATAAACCCCAAAGTTGTTCCATATGAGTCAACCATACCTACCTATATATGGTATTTACTTGCCGTTCCAAGTAAATTTGCATGTACCAAACTCTAAACCTTCAAATAATAATCTGTTTTATATGCTCGAATAGCTCATGTATCAACTAGGGCTGTCAATATCTTCCATGCTAGGTGGGTTATTCCTGCGATGAGTGGACTCCTCTCATCATTCACGAGAAAATGGTCGGTCACCAGGATGCCCAGTCCCTTGCTCTAAGCAAATCAAATCAAAATAATTGCAAACAAAACTCCCCCAGGAATGTTGTTAGTTGGATGGTACCCATTGTTTCGGACCAGCCATGGAGTGTGGTGGTGGGGGAGTATAAACTTTACCATTCTGTTTGGGAACTGCCTATAATGTATTTAGCTTGGAAGATACCGAGATCTCTTAGTTGTTATGTTGACAATGCAAGCATGCTGCTCAAAATATTATTTTTCTCTATTTTAAAACTCAAGCTCTGGCACCTCTGCAAATCCCTGCTTCCCTCTGTGAGGGGCCTATCTATTTACTTTTATTGTAGAGTCATCATCCTCTTATAAAAAGCACCAGTTAGAGAGCACCACAATCATTTGTATGCATTGTTATTAATTTATATTAAGTATGACTATGGCTGGATCTCTTTTACCTTGAATTACAATCACTACTAAAAAAACACACATCCGTGACATTTTGGGCCGAACGAAAAAAAAATTTGTCATACATATGACACTTCTATGACGATAATTGTGACAAAGCCCGGTATCATCATAGATGTGGTGGGCTCCTACTTCTATGACAAAATATCATGACAGAAAATGGGCTTTTCGTCCTGGGCGGGCCGGACACGCAGCTGCATGACATTCTTTGGGCCATCCATGACGGAGAAAACCGTGGTAGAAGCGAGGGGGAGGAAAATTTCAGGGAGTTCCCGGTTACAGTGGGAGGTCGGGGGCCGAGCGATGCGCGTTT
Source organism: Triticum aestivum (assembly GCF_018294505.1). Classification (NCBI taxonomy): domain Eukaryota; kingdom Viridiplantae; phylum Streptophyta; class Magnoliopsida; order Poales; family Poaceae; genus Triticum; species Triticum aestivum. The sequence goes on from NC_057806.1 coordinate 168,853,606, forward strand.
CTCTCATACACGTACGCGCATGTGTGCGAGGCGTTGGCTCTAACTGAACCCGAGCGAGGTGTTGGGCTCTAACTGAACCCAAGAGATTGCACTGCTAGCTACGCGTTACTGAACCCGAGCGATCGATCGATGGTTGTTAACTGAACACGATCGAGCAATTCCTTCGCTACTGCTGCTAACTGAAGCCGATCGATGCTGCCTCTGGATGAACAGTGAGCGTTGCGGGGGGGTTTGGATGAACAGTTCCCGGTGGGGGTGGATGAACAGGACCCGTGGTGTTGCCTCTGGATGAACAGGACCCCGATCGATCGAACCGGTTGGGGCTGGATGAACAGGACCCCGTGGAGGGCTGGATGAACAGGACCACCCCGTGGAGGGCAGGATGAACAGTAGACGATGGAGGGCAGGATGAACAGTAGCCCGTGGAGGGGTGGTTGAACAGGAGCCTATGGAGAGGGCTGGTTGAACAGTAGCCGGTGGAGTAGCGCGCGGTGGAGGCTGGATGAACAGGAGCCCGTGGATGAACAGTCGCAGGTGGATGCTGGAGGAGGTCAACGGTGGATGAATAGTAGCTCGTGGAGGCTGGAGGGAGTCTACGGTGGAGATGAACAGTATCTAGTGGAGTCCCGTTTTGCGGTACGCCACACCCCTTCCGATGAACAGGACCCCCGTTTCGACCGTAGCGCTCCAACACAAGTCTGTTTCGTCCGTTTTGCGGTACGCCACACCCCTCCCGATCAACAGGACCCCCGTTTCGACCGTAGGAGGTCCGTTTCCTCTGTTTTACGGTACGCCAGACCCCTCCCGATGAACAGGATCCCGTTTCGAACGTGGTCGGTCGAACACAAGGACGTTTCCTCCGTTTTGCGATACGCCAGGCCTCGTTTCCATCGACTGTTCCGTCCAAGCCCTCCTAATGAACACGACGCATTCCGTTGCCTCCCCATGAACACGACGCATTCCGTTGCCTCCCCATGAACACGACGACGACATTGTTTCTCCATTCCGACCCAGCCATGTACACGAGCCCTGGCCGTACGTATGCGCAAGTAGGCATTCGAGACCCCGCCCGTACGTACACATATGTGGCCATATTTTCTTTCTTGCACCCTGGCCTATGTACGTACGTGTACATGCTACGTGCGCGCCTCACTATGACACGTGCGCGCCTCTACTACGACACATGCGTGCCTCTACATCGACCAGTATGTACGTAAACGTTCGTGACCAGAATGACAACACTACGTATGCTTCGACCAGGTAGGTCCCGACTGTCAGGCACTTCCTTGCCTGCGAAGATGTAGCTAGTGGGTCCCAGCAGTCAGGGGGGCGAATCGCTTATTTTGCCCGGACGCACTTCCTTGCGTGCGAAGATGTAGCTGGTGGATCCCAGCAGTCAGGGGGAAACGTTTTTTTCGTGAAATACAGTGGCCCGTCCGGTGGGTCCCAGCTGTCAGGTGGAGGAATCATTATTTTCCGCGTAATAAGGAGGCACTTCCTTGCTGCGGCCGTGGACCCAGCTGTCAGCCTCTCCACGTATAGTCCATGTCCAATCGAAGTTGTTCCTTGACCATGTTGACCACGCCGTGCCGAGAGCACCAGGGCGGTGGACGACGGCGAGGCCTAGGAAGGGGACGACACGGAGGCAGGGAAGACTCGGCAGTTGTTTCCCATGCGGAAGGGAGTATGACTGTACGAGGGTTTACTGGTTCGTCTGCCGTCGCCGGAGAATAATAGCAGGTGTGGGTGAGTAGAGGGATGGCTAGGCCAGCGATGGGAGTACGGTCGGGCGGTGAGGCCTGCACGGCAGCACAGCCGGCCGCGAGGAGGAGGGAGCAGGCAGTCCCGCCGGCGCTTGTTTGAGCGACTAGAGCAGGAAGAGCAGAGATTGAAGAAGCATGACGGCCGTTGGATGGACATCCAACAGTCAGTGCTTGTGCGTCAACCTTTTTTAGGAAAGCCTCAAATCTATGGAAAACAGCATACAGCCCATCTGCCATTATTTCTAATAATTTACAGCCCATTTGCTAATTCTTAAGGTTTTTTTTGGAGCACATATTCTTTTTGTTAGCATTACAGCCCATATGTGGCAACGGGTAAAAAATTATACGAAATTTTGCATATTTCGGTGCGGGCCGAACTGTTTTTAATCCCGAAATTTTGACTCACATTCAAACTGATTTTAAAAATAAATGTATATCAATATAAAATCCAACAAATTCTCCGTGCATAAAAATTAATGTAATTTAAAATCTTGAAATGAAAAAAAGATATTTGAAACTAATTGCCGGTTTGATGTGTTTTAAAAATGTACAGCCCATTTCTCATTACTGATGGGCCATTTTTTCGGCCAGCCGAATGAAAGATCTCCTCGTCTTGAAAGATTTACTGCCCAACAGGCCTGACAAAGCGACTTACTTGGCAAATCACAAAAAACGGTGATGTGGTCGTGGACCCAGCAGTCAGCCTCTCCACGTACAGTAATCTTCCGATGGAAGTTGTTCCTTAACCACGTTGACCACGCCGCGTGGAGAGCACCACGGCAGTGGACGACGGCGAGGCCTAGGAAGGGGACGACGCGGTAGTGGAAGCCCGCGCGAAGAGGACCACGAGGGTTCACTGGTTTGGCTGGGGTGTGAGGCTGCTGTCACCGTAGGGCCTGGCCAACGGTGGGAATAGTGGGGGGCGGTGAGGCCTCTGCGGCAGCACAGCCGACCACGGGAGGCAGGAGCATGCGGCACGACCGGCGCTGCTTTGGGCGGCTGGAGCAAGAAGACCAGAGGTTGAAGAAGCACTACGGTCGTTGGATGGACATCGTACGGTCACTGGAGCTAGAATCGTTCAAATTGAGTAAGTTGACAAAGCCCCTTCGTCCGCGTCAACTTAGTAGGCCCACGAGTCAGCCTCCCAGCAAGGTGGTTCCTAGCTAGTCGGGGGAGTATTCATTTTTTTGTGCGTAATAAGGAGGCACTTCTGGTGGGTCCGAGCTAACAGTGGGGGGAATGTTTTTTTCGCGAAATACGATGGCCCGTCCGGTGGGTCCCAGCAGTCAGGGGGAAACGATTTTTTCGCAAAATACTGGTGGCCCGTCCGGTGGGTCCCTGCTGTCAGGTGGAGGAATCATTATTTTCCGCGTAATAAGGAGGCACTTCCTTGCTGTCGTCGTGGACCCAGCTGTCACCCTCTCCACGTACAGTCCACGTCCGATGGAAGTCGTTCCTTCCATGTTGACCACGCCGCGCCGAGAGCACCAGGGCGGTGGACGACGGCGAGGCCTAGGAAGGGGACGACGTGGAGCCGGTGAAGACGTGGCAGTGGATGCCCATGCAGAGAGGAGTATGAGGCTTCACTCGTTCGGCTGCGGTGTGAGGCTGCCGTCGCCGCAGGGCCTGGCCAGCGGTGGGAATAGTAGGGGCGGTGAGGCCTCCACGGGAGGCAGGAGCAGGCGGCATGACCGGCGCTGCTTTGGGCGGCTGTAGCAAGAAGACCAGAGATTGAAGAAGCACTATGGCCATTGGATGGACATCGTACGGTCACTGCAGCTAGAATCGGTCAACTACAGGCTCACTAGGGACGTGTTGTGGTCTATGTATTCACACATGTATTACGATTTCCGGATAACACAATTATAGCATGAACAATAGACAATTATCATGAACAAGGAAATATAATAATAACCATTTTATTATTGCCTCTAGGGCATATTTCCAACAGTCTCCCACTTGCACTAGAGTCAATAATCTAGTTACATTGTGATGAATCGAACACCCATAGAGTTCTGGTGTTGATCATGTTTTTCTCTAGGGAGAGGTTTAGTCAACGGATCTGCCACATTCAGGTTCGTATGTACTTTACAAATATCTATGTCTCCATTTTGAACACGTTCACGAATGGAGTTGAAGCGACGCTTGATATGCCTGGTCTTCCTGTGAAACCTGGGCTCCTTGGCAAAGGCAATAGCTCCAGTGTTGTCACAGAAGAGAGTCATCGAGCTCGACGCATTGGGAATGACTCCTAGGTCGGTAATGAACTCCTTCACCCAGATTGCTTCTTGTGCTGCCTCCGAGGCTGCCATGTACTCCGCTTCACATGTAGATCCCGCCACCACGCTTTGCTTGCAACTGCACCAGCTTACTGCCCCACCATTCAAAATATACACGTATCCGGTTTGTGACTTAGAGTCATCCAGATCTGTGTCGAAGCTAGCATCGACGTAACCCTTTACGACGAGCTCTTCATCACCTCCATAAATGAGAAACATATCCTTAGTCCTCTTCAGGTACTTCAGGATATTCTTGACCGATGTCTAGTGTTCCATGCTTGGATTACTTTGGTACCTTCCTACCAAACTTACGGCAAGGTTTACATCAGGTCTAGTACACAGCATGGCATACAAAATAGACCCTATGGCCGAGGCATAGGGGACGACACTCATCTTTTCTCTATCTTCTGCCGTGGTCGGGCATTGAGCCGTGCTCAATTGTATACCTTGCAATACAGGCAAGAACCCCTTCTTGGACTGATCCATATTGAACTTCTTCAATATCTTGTCAAGGTACGTACTTTGTGAAAGACCAATGAGACGTCTCGATCTACCTCTATAGATTTTGATGCCTAATATATAAGCAGCTTCTCCAAGGTCCTTCATTGAAAAACACTTGTTCAAGTAGGCCTTTATGCTTTCCAAGAATTCTATATCATTTCCCATCAACAGTATGTCATCCACATACAATATGAGAAATGCTACAGAGCTCCCACTCACTTTCTTGTAAATGCAGGCTTCTCCATAAGTCTGCGTAAACCCAAACACTTTGATCATCTCATCAAAATGAATGTTCCAACTCCGAGATGCTTGCACCAGCCCATAGATCGAGCGTTGGAGCTTGCACACCTTGTAAGCATTCTTAGGATCGACAAAACCTTCCGGCTGCATCATATACAATTCTTCCTTAAGGAAACCATTAAGGAATGCTGTTTTGACGTCCATTCGCCATATCTCATAATCATAGAATGCGGCGATTGCTAACATGATTCAGACGGACTTCAGCTTTGCTACGGGTGAGAAAGTCTCATCATAGTCAACCCCTTGAACTTGTCGATAACCCTTAGCGACAAGACGAGCTTTATAGATGGTCACATTACCATCTGCGTCTGTCTTCTTATTAAAGATCCATTTATTTTCTATGGCTCACCGATCATCGGGCAAGTCAGTCAAAGTCCATACTTCATTTTCATACATGGATCCTATCTCGGATTTCATGGCTTCTAGCCATTTGTCGGAATCTGGGCCCGCCATCGCTTCTTCATAGTTTGAAGGTTCACCATTGTCTAACAACATGATTTCCAGGACAGGGTTGCCGTACCACTCTCATGTGGAACATGTCCTTGTGGACCTACGAAGTTCAGTAGCAACTTGATCTGAAGTTTCATGATCATCATCATTAACTTCCTCTCTAGTCGGCGCAGGCACCTCAGGAACATTTTCCTGAGCTGCACCACTTTCCGGTTCAAGAGGTAATACTTCATCAAGTTCTACTTTCCTCCCACTTCTTTCGAGAGAAACTCTTTCTCTAGAAAGGATCCATTCTTAGCAACAAAGATCTTGCCTCCGGATCTGAGGTAGAAGGTATACCTAATAGTTTCTTTAGGGTATCCTATGAAGACGCATTTTTCCGACTTGGGTTTGAGCTTTTCAGGTTGAAGTTTCTTGACATAAGCATCGCATCCCCAAACTTTTAGAAACGACAGCTTAGGTCTCTTCCCAAACCATAATTCATACGGTGTCGTCTCAACGGATTTTGACGGAGCCCTATTTAAAGTGAATGCGGCAGTCTCTAAAGCATAGCCCCCAAAATGATAGTGGTAGATTGGTAAGAGACATCATAGATCGCACCATATCCAATAGAGTGCGATTACGACGTTCGGACACACCATTACGCTGAGGTGTTCCAGGCGGCGTGAGTTGTGAAACTATTCCACATTTCCTTAAGTGTGTGCCAAATTCGTGACTCAAGTATTGTCCCCCACGATCTGATCGCAAGAACTTGATTTTCCTGTCACGTTGATTCTCAACCTCACTCTGAAATTCCTTGAACTTTTCAAAGGTCTCAGGCTTGTGTTTCATTAAGTAGACATACCCATATCTACTCAAGTCATCAGTGAGGGTGAGAACATAACGATAGCCACCACGAGCCTCAACACTCATTGGACCGCACACATCAGTATGTATGATTTCCAATAAGTTGATTGCTCGCTCTATTGTTCCTGAGAATGGAGTCTTGGTCATTTTACCCATGAGGCATGGTTCGCACGTGTCAAATGATTCGTAATCAAGAGACTCCAAAAGTCCATCTGCATGGAGCTTCTTCATGCGTTTGACACCTATGTGACCAAGGCGGCAGTACCACAAGTATGTGGGACTATTATTATCAACCTTACATCTTTTGGTATTCACACTATGAATATGTGTAACATTACGGTCGAGATTCATTAAGAATAAACCATTCACCAGCGGGGCATGACCATAAAACATATCTCTCATATAAATAGAACAACCATTATTCTCGGATTTAAATGAGTAGCCATCTTGAATTAAACGAGATCCTGATACAATGTTCATGCTCAAAGCCGGCACTAAATAACAATTATTGAGTTTTAAAACTAATACCGTAGGTAAATGTAGAGGTAGCGCGCCGATGGCGATCACATCAACCTTGGAACCTTTCCCGACGCGCATCGTCACCTCGTCCTTCGCCAATCTTCGCTTATTCCGCAGCTCCTACTTTGAGTTACAAATGTGAGCAACTGCACCGGTATCAAATACCCACGAGCTACTACGAGTACTGGTAAGGTACACATCAATTACATGTATATCACATATACCTTTAGTGTTGCCAGCCTTCTTGTCCGCTAAGTATTTGGGGCAGTTCCGCTTCAAGTGACCACTTCCCTTGCAATAAAAACACTCAGTCTCGGGCTTGGGTCCATTCTTTGGCTTCTTCCCGGCAGCTTGCTTACCGGTCGCGGCAACCCCTTTGCCGTCCTTCTTGAAGTTCTTCTTACCCTTGCCTTTCTTAAACTTAGTGGTTTTATTCACCATCAACACTTGATGTTCCTTTTTGATCTCCACCTCCGCTGATTTCAGCATTGAATATACCTCAAGAATGGTCTTTTCCATCCCCTGCATATTGAAGTTCATCACAAAGCTCTTGTAGCTCAGTGGAAACGACTGAAGGATTATGTAAATGACCGCGTCATCCGGGAGATTAACTCCCAGCTGAGTCAAGCGGTTGTGCAACCCAGACATTTTGAGTATGTGCTCATTGACAGAACTATTTTCCTCCATCTTACAACTGAAGAACTTGTCGGAGACTTCATATCTCTCGACCCGGGCATGATCTTGGAAAACCATTTTCAGCTCTTGGAACATCTCATATGCTCTGTGTTGCTCAAAACGCTTTTGGAGCCCCGGTTCTAAGCTGTAAAGCATGCCGCACTGAATCGAGGGAGTAATCATCAGCACGCTGCTGCCAAGCATTCATAACATATTGGTTCTCTGGGATGGGTGCGTCACCTCGCGGTGCTTCTAGGACATAATCTTTCTTGGCAGCTATGAGGATGATCCTCAGATTCCGGACCCAGTCCGTATAGTTGCTACCATCATCTTTCAGCTTGGTTTTCTCTAGGAACACGTTGAAGTTGAGGGCAACATTAGCATGGGCCATTTGATATACAAGACATATTGTAAAGATTTTAAACTAAGTTCATGATAATAAAGTTCATCTAATCAAATTATTCAATGAACTCCCACTCAGATAGACATCCCTCTAGTCATCTAAGTGAAACATGATCCGAGTCAACTAGGCCGTGTCCGATCATCACGTGAGACGAACTAGTAAACATCGGTGAACATCTTCATGTTGATCGTATCTTCTATACGACTCATGCTCAACCTTTCGGTCTTCTGTGTTCCGAGGCCATGTCTGTACATGCTAGGCTCGTCAAGTCAACCTAAGTGTATTGCATGTGTAAATCTGGCTTACACCTATTGTATTCGAACGTTAGAATCTATCACACCCGATCATCACGTGGTGCTTCAAAACAACGAACCTTCGCAATGGTGCATAGTTAGGGGGAACACTTTCTTGAAATTATTGCGAGGGATCATCTTATTTAAGCTACCATCGTTCTAAGCAAATAAGATGTAAAACATGATAAACATCACATGCAATCAAATAGTGACATGATATGGCCAATATCATTTTTCTCCTTATGATCTCCATCTTTGGGGCGCCATGATCATCATCGTCACCGGCATGACACCATGATCTCCATCATCATGATCTCCATCATCATGATCTCCATCATCGTGTCTTCATGAAGTTGTCTCGTCGTCTATTACTTCTACTACTATGGCTAGTGGTTTAGCAATAAAGTAAAGTAATTACATGAAGTTATATGTTGACACGCAGGTCATATATAAATTAAGACAACTCCTATGGCTCCTGCCGGTTGTCATACTCATCGACATGCAAGTCGTGATTCCTATTACAAGAACATGATCAATCTCATACATCACATATATCATTCATCACATCCTTTTGGCCATATCACATCACACGGCATATGCTGCAAAAAACAAGTTAGACGTCCTCTAATTGTTGTGTCAAGTTTTTACGTGGCTGCTATAGGTTTCTTAGCAAGAACGTTTCTTACCTATGCCAAAACCACAACGTGATATGCCAATTGCTATTTACCCTTCATAAGGACCCTTTTCATCGAATCCGATCCGACTAAAGTGGGAGAGACAGACACCCGCTAGCCACCTTATGCAACTAGTGCATGTCAGTCGGTGGAACCAGTCTCACGTAAGCGTACGTCTAAGGTCGGTCCGGGCCGCTTCATCCCACGATGCCGCCGAATCAAGATAAGACTAGTAACGGCCAGTAAATTGACAAAATCAACACCCACAACAACTTGTGTTCTACTCGTGCATAGAAACTACGCATAGACCTAGCTCATGATGCCACTATTGGGGAATGTAGCAGAATTTAAAATTTTCTACGCATCACCAAGATCAATCTATGGAGTTATCTAGCAACGAGGGAAGGGGGAGTGCATCTACATACCATTGTAGATCGCGAGCGGAAGCGTTCGAGAGAACGGGGTTGATGGAGTCGTACTCGTCGTGATCCAAATCACCGATGATCTAGCACCGAACAGACGGCACCTCCGCGTTCAACACACGTACGGTTGGGAAGGTGTCTCCTCCTTCTTGATCCAGCAAGGTGAATGCACAAGTGCTCCCTAGGTGGTTTTGATAATTGATGACAACATATCTCTTGTTGGACTAACATTTCTATCTAGCATGTTTCAGGTAAGTTCAACAATGGAGTGGCATGGACTAAAGGTTGTGGGAACTCCTTCAAGATACTAAGGACAAAGGATTGGCTAAAGCTTCAAGCTCAAGACTCTTCATTTTACATTTTAGTGATCCAAGATCACATTGAGTCCATAGGAAAAGCCAATACTATCAAGGAGGGATGAGGTGTTGCGTAATGAGCCTCTTGCTTCATGTGCTTAATGATATGCTCCAAAATCCTCAGCTACTTTCCCACTTCCACATATGACCTAAACCCTAAGCCAAACTCGTTCCTACCGATTCTTCCTATCCGGCGCCACCGAGTTTCACTTATCTTTAGCCACTGCCAAACCCTAGCAATTCGGTCCTATCGATAAGGATCTCGGTCTCACCGAGATGGGATTGCAAACTCTCTGTTACCTATTGCAATATTCTCGGTCCCACCGAGATATGCAATCGGTCCCACCGAGATTGCAATGTAAACTCAGTGTTTCCCCTTTGTAACTTTTCGGTCTCACCGAGTTCCACTCGGTCTCACCAAAAGAGCAAATCGGTCCCACCGAGTTTGCCTGACCAACTCTCTGGTTAGCTAATTACCAAATTCGGTCCCACCGAGTTTCTGTAATCGGTCTCAGCGAGATTACATTATGCCCAATCCCTAACCGAATCGGTCCTACCGAGTTGCATGTCAGTCCCACCGAAATTCCTAACGGTCACTAGGTTTACATTTTCGGTCCGACCGAGTTTATTGATTCGGTCCCATCGAGATTGGAAAACTGTGTAACGGTTGGATTTTGTGTGGAGGCTATATATACCCCTCCACCTCTTTCTCATTTAGTGAGAGAGCCATCAGAACACACACACCATTCCAACTCATATGTTCTAAGAGAGAACCACCTACTCATGTGTTGAGATCAAGACATTCCATTCCTACAATATGAATCTTGATCTCTAGCCTTCCCAAGTTGCTTTCCACTCAAATCTTCTTTCCACCAAATCCAAATCCTATGAGAGAGAGTTGAGTGTTGGGGAGACTATCATTTGAAGCACAAGAGCAAGGAGTTCATTACCTACACACCATTTGTTACTTCTTGGAGAGTGGTGTCTCCTAGATTGGCTAGGTGTCACTTGGGAGCCTCCGACAAGATTGTGGAGTTGAACCAAGGAGTTTGTAAGGGCAAGGAGATCGCCTACTTCGTGAAGATCTACTGCTAGTGAGGCAAGTCCTTCGTGGGCGATGGCCATGGTGGGATAGACAAGGTTGCTTCTTCGTGGACCCTTTGTGGGTGGTTGCTTCTTCGTGGACCCTTCGCGGGTGGAGCCCTTCGTGGACTCGCGCAACCGTTGCCCTTGGGTGGAGCCTTGTGTGGACTCGCGCAACCGTTACCCTTCGTGGGTTGAAGTCTCCATCAATGTGGATGTAGGATAGCACCACCTATCCGAACCACGGGAAAAACATCCGTGTCTCCAACTGCGTTTGATCTCTCCAAACCCTTCCCTTTACATCCTTCCAAGTTGCATGATTTACATTCAGCTGCTCATATACTCTTTGCATGCTTGCTTGATATGTATTGCCTGTGCTTAAATTGTGACTAAACCCCACTTAAACTGAAAAAGCTTAAAGATTGCAACTTTAGCACTAAGTGTCTAATCACCCCCCCTTTAGACACATCTACTTCTAGATCCTACACAAGGGGAAGGAGAGGTTGATGGAGATCCAGCAGCACGACGGTGTGGTGGTGGAAGCAACGGTGGTCTCGGCAAGGCTTCGCCAAGCTCAGTGAGAGGGAGAGGTGTCACGGGAGGGAGAGGGAGGCGCCAGGGACTTGGTGCGGCTGCCCTCCCTCCCCCGCACTATATATAGGGCCCCTAGGGGGGCGCCGGCCCTAGAGATTGGATCTCAAGGGGGGCGGCGGCCAAGGGGGGTGGCTTGCCCCCCAAGCCAAGTGGGGCGCCCCCACCCCTAGGGTTTCCAACCCTAGGCGCAGGGGGAGGCCCAAGGGGGCGCACCAGCCCACTAGGGGCTGGTTCCCTTCCCCACTTCAGCCCATGGGGCCCTCTGGGATAGGTGGCCCCACCCGGTGGACCCCCGGGACCATTCCTGTGGTCCCGGTACAATACCGATGACCCCCGAAACTTTCCCGATGGCCAAAACTGGACTTCCTATATATAATTCTTCACCTCCGGACCATTTCAGAACTCCTCGTGACGTCCGGGATCTCATCCAGGACTCTGAACAACTTTCGGGTTACCGCATACTAATATCTCAACAACCCTAGCGTCACCAAACCTTAAGTGTGTAGACCCTACGGGTTCGGGAGACACACAGACATGACCGAGACGACTCTCCGGTCAATAACCAACAGCAGGATCTGGATACCCATGTTGGCTCCCACATGCTCCTCGATGATCTCATCGGATGAACCACGATGTCGAGGATTCAATCAATCCCGTATACAATTCCCTTTGTCAATCGGTAGTTACTCGCCCGAGAATTGATCGTCGGTATCCCAATACCTCGTTCAATCTCGTTACCGGCAAGTCACTTTACTCATACCGTAATGCATGATCCCGTGATCAACCACTTGGTCACATTGAGCTCATTATGATGATGCATTACCGAGTGGGCCCAGAGATACCTCTCCGTCATACGGAGTGACAAATCCTAGTCTCGATTCAGGCCAACCCAACAAACACTTTCGGAGATACCCGTAGTGCACCTTTATAGTCACCCAGTTACGTTGTGACGTTTGGCACACCCAAAGCACTCATACGGTATCCGGGAGTTGCACAATCTCATGGTCTAAGGAAATGATACTTGACATTCGGAAAAGCTCTAGCAAACAAACTACACGATCTTTGAGCCATGCTTAGGATTGGGTCTTGTCCATCACATCATTCTCCTAATGATGTGATCCCGTTATCAATGACATCTAATGTCCATAGTCAGGAAACCATGACTATCTTTTGATGAACGAGCTAGTCAACTAGAGGCTCACTAGGGATGTGTTGTGGTCTATGTATTCACACATGTATTACGATTTCCGGATAACACAATTATAGCATGAACAATAGACAATTATCATGAACAAGGAAATATAATAATAACCATTTTATTATTGCCTCTAGGTCATATTTCCAACACCCACCAGCTCCGGGCTTCTGCTCGTCTATAAAAGGGAGCGTGAGGGTGAATAGAGGCACCCATACTCGCCCCTCCCCCTTCTTCTTGTTCATCTTCTTCCTGCCGAGGAAGAGAGTCCGGGGCTCGACTCCATGCTTCCGTTTAGGGGTGATGATCTTGGAAGTTCATGTAGACCCCCGGGGAGTGAGCTTGTTCCGCTGCTGCAGGAGACGCAGCGACTGTCATTGGGGCTGTCGTAGTTGGTGGCAACGCACCCACGACGGTCGCACCAACCTCAGTGTGAGGGGTGTTGCGCCTTTCCTTGATGGTAGAGCAATCGTATCCTTCATAAGAGCTATCCTTCCGGGGCTGGGGCGTCGCCTCTACAGCAAGTCGCCGGAGTCTGAGGACCCGCTAGTGAAGTCTCTAGGGCTTCTGGCACCCACTCGTGGTATCGCGTTCGGGATCTTTGGCAATCCCGGTACTGTTCTCTCCGGCGAGGTTATGGGAGACACCGAACATGGTGATGCCCTTCAGCCCGCCGAAGTGGGGGACGATGCTCTCAACGCACTTTAGGCACCGCCACCACCATCAGCAGTCTCTTCAGGGGAGGTGTCGGGCCAGGGGCCCAACGCCTTCTCGGAGGGACAGTGACAAGGAGGAAACTGGCAAAGACGAGGAAGGGGGTGGCAGGCCATCAGGTCGGAGTACAATGGCACCGACGCCTTCGTCTCGTATTGTTAGCCTGCTGCTCCATTCTTCGTCTCTTCCCCTGCCCCCCCGCACCATCACCACTAGCCTCTTCTGGTTGGTTGCCAGGGAGGCTCTCTTGGTGCCTTCTGGGGGCGCACCCCACGGTCCCGGTGGCGGCTAGGGTGTCACCTGGACGCTCTATCCATTTGCAGCCTCGCCACTCCCGATCTTGCCAGGCTGCTCCCTGCGGGTCTTGACGGGGCCAGGCTGGGCTTCTGCCCAGGCACTCCTTTTGCCCTCTTCACCTCCCACTGTAGTTCCTAGGAGGAGAGGGACAAGAAAGGGATTACAGGGCACTTATCTTTTTTTACTTTAAAATATGTAGGCACTTGCCAAATTTTAGTCTTAAATATGTAATCTATTTTATCCATGCTTGTGCTCTATAAGATCCGTACTTGCTTATCCACATATTAATGAAAAAGACAAGCCTTGCCGGGTACTTGTGCATGTATCCTATCCATGCCGAGGTTGAATGCCTCTATACTTTTAAGTAAACAAGTTCCCTCGACAAGCATCTTGTCGATGCCTTCCATTGTTGCCGCAGGGCCTGGCCTACCAGGCTTTACGTATGGAAGCGAACCGGCTCTTTGTGAACCTTTTTCAGTCAAATGCCACTACAACCTTCCTGACCGAAGCAACGTTCGGGTCAAAGGGTGGGAGCACAAATGCTTCGAAGGCGACAAGGTTTCTTGATGTCTACTATGCAACCTCTTCTTATAGACTCATGTTGGGCCTCCAAGCGCAGAGTTCTGTAGGACAGTAGCAAATTTCCCTCAAGTGGATGACCTAAGGTTTATCAATACGTGGGAGACATAGGATGAAGATGGTCTCTCCCCAAAAAAACCTTCAACCCAATAACAAAGAGTCTCTTGTGTCCCCAACGCACCCAATACTATGGTAAATTGTATAGGTGCACTAGTTCGGCGAAGAGCGATGGTGAAACAAGTGCAATATGGATGGTAGATATAGGTTTTCGTAATCTGAAAATATAAAAACAGCAAGGTAGCAAGTAACAAAAATGAGCGAAAACGGTATTGCAGTGCTTCAAAACAAAGCCTAGGGTTCATACTTTCACTAGTGCAAGTTCTCTCAACAATGATAGCATAATTAGATCATATAACAATCCCTCAACGTGCAACAAAGAACACTCCAAAGTCACTAATAGCGGAGAATAAACGAGTAGATTATTGTAGGGTACGAAACCACCTCAAAGTTATTCTTTCTGATCGATCTATTGGGCTATTCCTATAAGTGTCACAAACAACCCTAGAGTTCATACTAAAATAACACCTTAAGATACACATCAACCAAACCCTAATGTCACCTAGATACTCCAATGTCACCACAAGTATCCGCGGGTTTGATTATACGATATGCATCACACAATCTCAGATTCATCCATTCAAACCTACACAAAGAACTTCAAAGAGTGCCCCAAAGTTTCTACCAGAGAGTCAAGACGAAAACGTGTGCCAACCCCTACGCATAAGTTCACAAGGTCACAGAACCCGCAAGTTGATCACCAAAATATACATCAAGTGGATCACATGAATATCTCATTGTCACCGCAGATAAGCACATGCAAGACATACATCAAGTGTTCTCAAATCCTTAAAGACTCAATCTGATAAGACAACTTCAAAGGGAAAACTCAATCCATTACAAGAAGGTAGAGGGGGAGAAACATCATAAGATCCAACTATAATAGCAAAGCTCGCGGTACATCAAGATTGTGCCAAATCAAGAACCCGAGAGAGAGAGAGATCAAACACATAGCTACCGGTACATACCTTCCTCGTCAAGGAGAGCACCCTAATGATGATGATGGCCACCGGTGATGATTCCCCCTTCGACAGGGTGCCGGAATAGGGTCCCGATTGGTTTTTGGTGGCTACAAAGGCTTGCGGCAGCGGAACTCCTGATCTACGTATTTTCGAGGGGTTTCTGTATTTATAGGAATTTTTGGCGTCGGTTTCACGCCAGGGAGGTCTAGGAGGAGCCCACAAGGAAGGAGGGCATGCCCTCCACCCTTGTGGAGTCCTCGTGGCTCTTCTGGCCCAACTCCTTTGCTTCGGGGGCTTCTGGTCCATAAAAATCACCGTAAATTTTCAGCTCATTTGGACTCCGTTTGATATTCCTTTTCTGCGAAACTCAAAAACAAGGAAAAATAGAAACTGGCACTGGGCTCTAGGTTAATATGTTAGTCCCAAAAATCATATAAAATAGCATATAAATGCATATAAAACATCCAAGGTAGATAATATAATAGCATGGAACAATCAATAATTATAGATACGTTGGAGACGTATCAAGCATCCCCAAGCTCAATTCCTTCTCGTCCTCAAGTAGGTAAATGATAAAAACGGAATCTTTGATGTGGAATGCTAGCAAGTGCACAAGTTTGATCAATGATAGTTTCAATCACTTTTTCTAGCATCATTATCTATCATAACAGTAGTCCATATCATAAAGCTAAAGGAAATATGCCCTAGAGGCAATAATAAAGTTGTTATTTATATTTCCTTATATCATGACAAATGTTTATTATTCATGCTAGAATTGTATTAACCGGAAACTTAGCACATGTGTGAATACATAGACAAACAGAAGTGTCCCTAGTATGCCTCTACTTGACTAGCTCGTTAATCAAAGATGGTTAAGTTTCCTAACCACAGACGTGTGTTGTCATTTGATGAACGGGATCACATCATTAGTGAATGATGCGATGGACAAGACCCATCTGTTAGCTTAGCATTATGATCATTTAGTTTTATTGCTATTACTTTCCTCATGACTTATACATGTTCCTTTGCCTATGAGATTATGCAACTCCCGAATACCGGAGGAACACCTTGTGTGCTATCAAACGTCACAACATAACTGGGTGATTATAAAGATGCTCTACAGGTGTCTTCGATGGTGTTTGTTGAGTTGGCATAGATCGAGATTAGGATTTGTCACTCCGTGAATTAGAGTGGTATCTCTAGGCCCTCTCGGTAATGCACATCACTATGAGCCTTGCAAGCAATGTGACTAATGAGTTAGTTACGGGATGATGCATTACGGAACGAGTAAAGAGACTTGTCGGTGACGAGATTGAACTAGGTATGATGATACCAACGATCAAATCTCGGGCAAGTAACATACCGATGACAAAGGGAATAATGTATGTTGTTATGCGGTTTGACCGATAAAGATCTTCATCGAATATGTAGGAACCAATATGAGCATCCAGGTTCCGCTATTTCTTATTGACCGGAGAAGTGTCTCGCTCATGTCTACATATTCCTTGAACCCGTAGTGTCCGCACGCTTAACGTTCGATGACAATTTGTATTATGAGTTATGTGATTTGATGACCGAAGTTTGTTAGGAGTCCTGGATGAGATCATGGACATGATGTGGAGTCTCTAAATGGTCGAGAGGTAAAGATCGATGTATGGAAAGCTTATATTCGGACACCGGAATGGTTCCGAAGTGTTTCGGGTAATTTTCGGAATACCGGGAGGTTACTGGAACCCCCTGGGGAAGTAGTGGGCCTTAATGGGCTTTAGTGTAAAGGAGAGAAGGGCCTCAAGGGGTGGCCGCGCGCCCCCCCATGGCTGGTCTGAATTGGACTAGGAGGGGGCGGCGCCCCCCTCTTTCTCTCCCCTCTTCCTCCTTCCCTCCTTCCCCTTGTTGGAATAGGAAAGGGGGGAGAATCCTACTTGGACCAGGAGTCCATGTAGGACTCCCCCCTTGGTGCACCCCCTTTGGGCCGGCCTCCTCTTCTGCCCTCCTTTATATACGTGGGAAGGGGGCACCCCAAAGAACACCAAGTCTTCTCTTAGCCGTGTGTGGTGCCCCCTCCACAGTTATACACCTCGGTTATATCGTCGTAGTGCTTAGGCGAAGCCCTGCACCGGTAACTTTATCATCACCATCGCCACGCCGTCGTGCTGACGGAATTCTCCCTCGTCCTCAACTAGATCAAGAGCTGGAGGGACGTCATCGTGCTGAACGTGTGCAGAATACGGAGGTGTCGTACGTTCCGTACTTTGATCGGTTGGATCGTGAAGAAGTTCAACTACATCAACCGCGTTACTAAACGCTTTCGCTTTCGGTCTACAAGGGTACGTGGACACACTCTGCCCTCTCGTTGCTATGCATATCCTAGATAGATCTTGCGTGATCACAGGAATTTTTTTGAAATACTATGTTTCCCAATAGTGGCATCCGAGCCAGGTCTATGCATAGATGTTATATGCACGAGTAGAACACAATGAGTTGTGGGCGATAATAGTCATACTGCTTATGACCAACGCCTTACTTTGATTCGGCGGTATTGTTGGATGAAGCGGCCCAGATCGACATTACATGACCGCGTTCATGAGACTGGTTCTACAGACGTGCTTCGCACACAGGTGGCTGGCGGGTGTCTGTTTCTCGAACTTTAGTTGAATCGAGTTTGACTACGGCCAGTCCTTGTTAAAGGTTAAAACAACACACTTCACAAAAAATCGTTGTGGTTTTGATGCGTAGGTAAGAACGGTTCTTGCTAGAAGCCCGTAGCAGCCACATAAAACTTACAACAACAAAGTAGAGGACGTCTAACTTGTTTTTGCAGGGCATGTTGTGATGTGATATGGTCAAGACGTGATGAGATATAAATTGTTGTATGAGATGATCATATTTTGTAAAAGTTATTGGCAACTGGCAGGAGCCTTATAGTTGTCGCTTTATTGTATGAAATGCAATCGCCATGCAATTGCTTTACTTTATCACTAAGCGGTAGCGATAGTCGTGGAAGCAATAGTTGGCGAGATGACAACGATGCTACGATGGAGATCAAGGTGTCAAGCCGGTGACAATGGAGATCATGACGGTGCTTTAGAGATGGAGATCAAAAGCACAAGATGATGATGGCCATATCATGTCACATATTTTGGTTGCATGTGATGTTTATCCTTTATGCATCTTATTTTGCTTAGTATGGCGGTAGAATTATAAGATGGCCTCTCACTAAATTTCATGGTATAAGTGTTCTCCCTGAGTATGCATCATTGCTACAGTTCATCGTGCCGAGACACCACATGATGATCGGGTGTGATAAGCTCTACGTTCACATACAATGGGTGCAAGCCAGTTTTGCACGTGCAGAATACTCGGGTTAAACTTGACAAGCCTAGCATATGCAGATATGGCCTCGGAACACTGAGACCAAAAGGTTGAGCGTGAATCATATAGTAGATATGATCAACATAGTGGTGTTCACCATTGAAAACTACTCCATCTCACGTGATGATCGGACATGGTTTTGTTGATATGGATCATGTGATCATTTAGATTATTAGAGGGATTTCTATCTAAGTGGGAGTTCTTAAGTAATATGATTAATTGAACTTTAATTTATCTTGAACTTAGTACCTAATAGTATTTGCATGTCTATGTTTTTGTAGATCAATGGCCCATGCTACCGTTCCCTTGAATTTTAATGTGTTCCTTGAGAAAGCTAAGTTGAAAGATGATGGTAGCAACTACACGGACTGGGTCCATAACTTGAGGATTATCCTCATTGCTGCAAAGAAGAATTACATTTTGGAAGCACCGCTAGGTGCAAGACCTACTGCAGGAGCAACTCCGGACGTTATGAACTTCTGGCAGAGCAAAGCTGATGACTAGTCGATAGTTTAGTGTGCCATGCTTTACGGCTTAGAATCGGGACTTCAAAGACATTTTGAACGTCATGGAGCATATGAGATGTTCCAGGAGTTGAAGTTAATATTTCAAGAAAATGCCTGAATTGTGAGATATGAAGTCTCCAATAAGTTCTATAGCTGCAAGATGGAGGAGAATAGTTCTGTCAGTGAACATATACTCAGAATGTCTAGGTACCACAACCACTTGACTCAACTGGGAGTTAACCTTCCTGATGATTGTGTCGTTGATAGAGTTCTTCAATCACTGCCACCAAGCTACAAAAGCTTCGTGATGAACTATAATATGCAAGGGATGGATAAGACAATTCCCGAGCTCTTCGTAATGCTAAAGGCTGCGGAGGTAGAAATCAAGAAGGAGCATTAAGTGTTGATGGTTAACAAGACCACTAGTTTCAAGAAAAAGGGCAAAGGAAAGAAGGGGATCTTCAAGAAGAATGGGAAGCAAGTTGCTGCTCAAGTGAAGAAGCCCAAGTCTGGACCTAAGCCTGAGACTGAGTGCTTCTACTGCAAAGGGACTGGTCACTAGAAACAGAACTACCCCAAGTATTTGTCGGATAAGAAGGATGGCAAAGTGAAAGGTATATTTGATATACATGTTATTGATGTGTACCTTAATAATGCTCGTAGTAGAGCCTGGGTATTTGATATTGGTTCTATTGGGGGTTTGGTACGACATATGCCAAAGGATGGCTAATCATGATGGGGGCTAGTAGGACGTCGGTGCCAGGAAACGGGATGAGGCGAAGACATGCATGTCGTCGAATCTTACATAGGTTCGGGGCTCTCTTAGGAGATAACACCCCTAGTCCTGCTCTGTGGGGTCTCCGCATGATCACTAAGGCGCTAGCAAGTACAATGGTGCTCCTCGAGCTGTATGCTAGAGGTAGAAGAAAGCAGGGCTGGCTCTCCTCTCACTCTATGGGTGTCTAGGTCTAACATGTTGGGAACCCTTTGCATGGGTGCCCTGGGGGGTTTATATAGGCATACCCCCCAGGGGTACAATGGTAATCTGGCCGGGTGTAGGACCCGACTGTCAGTGTCTCCTGTCGCCGGCTCCTCCGCCGGCAGCTGGGGCCCGCTGCCTGGTGGGCCCTACCGGCTGGTCTGGTACGGAGCCAATAGGCCGCCTCCGCCGCTTGCGGGCCTGGCCGTTTGCTTGCTACTGTAGCCGTAATGCTAACGATGCATGCTTGGTCGGGGGGTGTGGCTACAGTCCCGCCGTCTGGTGGGAGGTCACTATAGCCACACCGTGTCTCGTATGGTTAATGGCGCGTGGATTCCGAGGGAAGAGTGGGCCGCTTGCTAGAGGCCAGCCTCCCTCGGGACCGACTGGTCAGGTGCTGCCGCCCTATGGGCTCTCGCTGCCTGGTAGGGCTCGCCGCCTGCGGGCCGTACCGACAGGTCGTCGTGGGAACAGGGTTCCACCTGGCAGGGGTGACGTCAAGGGCGGGATGGCAACAGTGTCGCGCCGTGCGGAGATCTCAGCCAGTATAGGACACTGTGGCCCCACCCCACCCTGGATATGGGGGTGATGGGCTACACTGTGGCCACATCCTCTCTTGTCTTCTTTATGGGTGCACAGACTTTGAGGGCGCTGCGGGCCGCCTGTCAGGAGCCGGCCTCTCTGGAGGCCGCCTACTGGGAGTCGGCTCATCTCGGGACCGTCGTCGGGTGCTTGGCCGTCCTCTGGCAGTCGACCGCTTGAGCCAGCTGGCTACCAGAAGGCGGTGCTTTGTCCTTGACGCTTTAGGGGCACAGCCGGCCCGATTTCTTGAAATACTCAGGGACTCGGGTTAGGCTACCCGTGGCCCATTACTCCAACAGTAGTCCTCGAAGCTGGTGAGGCGTCGCGGCTGACAGGTCGAGGTGCCTTAGCAGTTTCCTTCTCCGAGTGCTCTTGCTAAATGCTTCATCCGTCTTCTGGTAAGCCACCCGCCGAGAGTCGGCCATGACCAGGCGGATTGGTCGGGTGACTTTGAATTGTCAAGGAGGGAGTCAGGTGGCGTGCCTTCTAAGCTTCTAGCCCGCTGCCCGCTGCGAGCACGCCACGCGGCGCCAACTATTCGGGTCGGCTTGCCAGCCCATGCACGTGATGGGACGCGACAGCAGGCTGGGCCCGCCACGACCGGGCGTCGGCGCGCGGGCGGATCCGCTGCGGGCGAAGCGGAGCATTGCGATTCCGTGCGGAGTTACTGCACGCAGTAACTCGCGCAATAATCGTAGGGATGTGGGGTCGTGGGCGCAGTTAATCCCACGATCCCACGCCCCGCCACCTCGGCTTCGCAGCCCAGGGGCTATAAGTAGGGGGAAGGGGGAGCGGCGGAGCACGCGCACCCTCCTCCCCTTTGTCATTTTCGACCTCCTCCTCTTCTTGCTGCCGCCGCACTGCTGCGCCCCGCCGAAGCGCTGCCGCAGCTTGTCGCCATCAGCCTCCTCTGCGTCGAGCCTCTTGCTCCATCGCGGCGCCACTTCCCCGCCGAGCTCAGACTCCATGACACGCGTGAAGGGAGGGGACTGGCATGGCTCGGTCGTCATCGATGACCACCTCGCCTTTCTTTGCGCCACACGGCGACTGCCCGGTGCGAACTACGTCAAGGTGCGCGTGCCGCCGGAGGCAGAGATCTCGTCGGTGCCGCAAGGAGGCGAGCGGGTTATCTTCCGCTCACACTTCCTCCGCGGCTTCCGCCTGCCGGCGAGCGGATTCTTCCGCTCCTTCCTGAACTTCTACCACCTCCAGCCGCATCATCTGACGCCCAAGACCGTGACGCTGTTATCCGCCTTCATCACGATGTGCGAGGGCTACCTCGGCATCCTCCCCACCATCGAGCTGTGGGGAGCATTCTTCTACACCAAGCTAGGCACCTCCTCCAGGGAGAAGGCGGCCCAGTGCGGCACCTTCATCACGGTGCGCCGCCCATCCGTGAAGAACGCATTCCCCGCCATCAAGCTGTCATAGTCGGTCAAACTGTGGCAGAAATCATACTTCTACGTGGAGAATGTCGACCCCGCCCTCGACTTCATCAACTTGCCGCCCTACGAAGCCGGCCCTCCGGCTGAACCTCGGGCCAACTGGGGCTACAAGACGAAGCCCTTGTCAGCCGACGCCACCGCCGCCATCAACGGGATCCGGGTGCTAACAGACGCGGCAGGCCTCAAGGCGTCTAACCTGCTGGTCGCCTTCATCGAGCGCCAGGTTCTCCCGCTCCAAGGACGGCCTCATCTGATCTGTCGGATGAGCGGGCACCGGGACCCGAGCCAGACGTGCATGAGGGACATGCCGACTACCAAGGTTGCCCGCATGGTGAACGAGATCTCTGACCTCAAGTTTTCGGAGGGGTCTTGGCGTTTTGGCATGCGGCCATACTCCCAGGCCAACCCGCCGCCTCCTGTAAGTTCTTCAACTCTTTCCTTTTTAGTATTTGTTTTGGTTTTGGTCTTGCCATCTTGAATAGTCGGTCTTGTGAACACAGATCTTTATGTCTTGGGCGACGGCCGCCATCGTAGGTCCGTGTAACACCCACGATGTGGCTATATCTCCCACGCGTCGGAGCACGACTTAGAGGCATAACCGCATAGTAGGCATGTCGCAAGAGGGGTAATATTTACACATCCCATGTACTGAATAAGAGATAAAGAGTTGGCTTACAATCGCCACTTCACACAATACATAAATATAGCATTACATCATCCAGATACAGTCAAGGTCCGACTACGTAACCAAATAAAGAAAGACAACCCCTAATGCATAGATCCCTGATTGCCCCAACTGGGCTCCACTACTGATCGTCCGGAAAAGACACATAGTAACGTCCCGAATCCTCGTCGAACTCCCACTTGAGTTCGGTCGCGTCCCCTGCACTGGCATCGTCGGCACCTGCATCTGGTTTTTGAAGTAATCTATGAGTCACGAGGACTCAGCAATCTCACACCCTCGCGATCAAGACTATTTAAGCTTATGGGTAGGAAAAAGGTAATGAGGTGGATCTGCAGCAAGCACTAGCATACATGGTGGCTAACTTACGCAAATGAGAGCGAGAAGAGAAGCAAAGCTCAGTCGAGAAGCTATAATGATCAAGAAGTGATCTGAAACTACTTACATTCAAGCATAACACGAAACCGTGTTCTCTTCCCGGACTCCGCCGAAAAGAGACCATCACGGCTACACACGCTGTTGATTCATTTTAATTAAATTAAATGTCAGGTTTTCTACAACCGGATATTAACAAATTCCTATCTTCCCATAACAGCGGGCACTGCTTTTGAAAGTTCAAAACCCTGCAGGGGTGTCCCAACTTAGACCATCACAAGCTCTCATGGTCAATGAAGCATATTCCTTCTCCCAGGACAACCCGATCAGACTCGGAATCCCAGTTACAAGTCATTTCGACAATGGTAAAACAAGACCAGCAAAGCCGCCCAAATGTGCCGACAAATCCCGATAGGAGCTGCACATATCTCATTCTCAGGGCACACCAGATGAGCCAGACGTCGGGTTGGCATAGACCCTGGTTGCCCAGGGGGCGCCGGACATCGCCCAGGTTGGACCAACACTTAGAGAAGCATTGGCCCGGGGGGGGTTAAATAAAGATGACCCTTGAGTCCGTGAAACCCAAGGGAAAAAGGCTTAGGTGGAAAATGGTAAAACCAAGGTTGGGCCTTGCTGGAGGAGTTTTATTCAAGGCAAACTGTAAAGGGGTTCCCATTATAACCCAACCGCGTAAGGAACGCAAAATCAAGGAACATAACACAGGTATGATGGAAACTAGGGCGACAAGAGTGGAACAAAACACCAGGCATAAGGCCGAGCCTTCCACTCTTTACCAAGTATATAGATGCATTAAAGTAAACAAGATATAATAATGATATCCCAAGAATAATCATGTTCCAACAACGAACAAACTCCATCTTCACCTGCAACAAGCAACGTTATAAGAGGGGCTGAGCAAAGCGGTAACATAGCCAAACAACGGTTTGCTAGGAAAGATGGGTTAGAGGCTTGACATGGCAATATGGGAGGCATGATATAGCAAGTGGTAGGTATTGCGGCATAGCAAAAGAGCGAGCAACTAGCAAGCAAAGATAGAAGTGATTTCGAGGGTATGGTCATCTTGACTGCAAAGTTCTCCGAGTTGACGTAAGCTTGATCCTCGTAAGCGTACTCAACGGGTTCCTCGATCACGAACTCGTCTCCCGGCTCTTCCCAAGGCAAGAACACATGCAAAGGAAACCACAATCAACCACGGTGCAATGCGCAAGCAACATGATGCAAAACATGGCATGATATGCGGGATGGTAAATGCAATGCCTATGCATGCTCCAGAAGGAAAAGATTGAACAAGGCATCAACTTGGCAAAGCAAGTGCACCGCTGGAAAGATGAGTTGATTTCGGTCGTAATCGATATAAAGATCACCGGAATCGGATGCACGGTTTGCAAATGGCAAGCAAAACAAGAATGGCACAATTCTGCGATTAACAGCACGATGCCATATAAAATGCAACAAGAAACTAAGCTACTCCACTCTAACATAGCAAAAAAGCACATGGCAGTGATCTACTGAAGATGCTTGACAAAATATGAACACTGAGCTACGGCTAAATCACAAAATAGCAGGTTCAAACAAGCATGGCAAAAGTGCAAAAGATATCAGCATCACAGACTTTGTGAAAATACTAACATGTCAGGAATAAACATCAGGAAGCAATGTTTAGAGCAAGATAACAACATGCTACAGGAATAGAACATAGCAAACGAAGGCATGACATGAATCTACTAAAAGCATATAACAAAAGTCCCTTACTGACAGTAAGCCAAAAGGGCACAGAAAATATGATGGCACCCATTTAAACATAGCAAGTTTCATTAACAGATTCAGACTTAGCAGAAAACTGGACATGGCATCAACAAAATTATGAAGGCATCTTTGCGAGCTCGATGCACTCATCAAAAGGCATTGCATGACAAACTAAGCATACTACCAGCAAGAAGACTTGTTCATGAAGCCAAACAAAGCAAGAACAAGTTAATAGCGTGCATGGATCAACTACAACAGCCTTGGCAAAATTGATTAACACGTGAACAACCTGCCAGGAACATTTTATAGCAAAAGTAGAGCAAGATTTAGTCATGCTAGGGAACTCCATAAATGCAAATAGGGACATGGATGGATAGAGCATAACCATATGTCAAAATCATCCTTACTGAACATACTCAAAAGAAGCATGGATCTCTCCGTAGCGACATGAATACATGGCATTAAAATAACAGCAGGGAAATGACTTAGGGAAATTCTAAGTCCTTGAAATCAATAATATCACAAGAGCTACTTTGCATGCTTGTGCTAGTCACCACATTGATCACAAAAATACATGGCATATACCCTAGTAAAGATGGCATGGCATAGCCCAAAACACATGTAGAGATCATGCCCATATGCAGCACACAATAAATGTAGAAAAAATGACAAATGCCCAAGGTCTGTTAAGAAACAGGAACTAACATTTTATAGCACTCTTGCATCAACAATTTGGGCATCAAGATGGACTCAAACAAGCATGGCACAATGGAACAAAATGAAGAGGACATCCTGATGAACATTTTGATATATGGCACGCACAAAACGGAGCTACGGATGCGGAGTTATGATGCAATGAACAGGGCTAGAAAATATGAACAGGAAAATGACTTAGACGAAAAATCAACCTCCGGATCAGATCTGGATCTAGGGTTGACTTTTGCACGCGAGCCAAGGTGGCGCCGGAACATTGCCGGATATTCGCCGGAGTAGAGGAAGGCGGTGGCTGGAGCGAGCTCGCCGGAGAGCTCCCGGCGACGAGGGCGTCAAGGAGGAGCGGGCTTCGGCCGGGAGGCGCGGTAGCGGTCGCGGCACGGCGGGGGGGTGAACGCGCGGCAACACGGAGCTCATCGGCGGTGGGGTTCCGGCAGGGCAAGGGAGGCAGTGGCGAGGGAGTGCGGCGGCGGCGGGGCGCACAGCGGGCGGCGCGAGCGGGCGAGGAGGCGCACGGGCGTCGAGCG
>NC_057806.1:168879933-168989504 GCF_018294505.1 Triticum aestivum
GGGCGTCGAGCGGCGGTTCGGGCCGCGGGGGCCCCGCACGGGCCGAGCAAGCCGGTGGCGCGGGGGCTCGCTGGTTGCCACGTGGCGGCTCTGGAGTGGCTGGGGTGCGGCGGCGGACACGTCCAGCGCCGTCTGGACGTGTCCGGCAGCGGAGAGGGAGCGGGGCTAGGGTTAGACTGCGCGAAAATCCGGGAGGGGCACATATTTATAGGTAGGGGGAGCTAGGAGAGTCCAAATGGAGTGCGGTTTTCAGCCACGCGGTCGTGATCGAACGGCCGAGAGGATGGAGGGGGTTTGGATGGGTTTTGGGCCACTTTGGAGGGGTGTTGGGCTGCAACACACACGAGGACTTTACGGTTCCCCGGTTAACCGTTGGAGCATCAAACGAACTCCAAATGGCATGAAACTTGACGAGCGGTCTACCGGTGGTGTACCAAGGCTGCTTGGCAAATATCGGTCCATTCCGAGAATTTTTACCACCCGCTCACGAAAAGAGGCAAAAGGGGGCGCTGGAGGACGTAGGAGTGCCGGAATGCAAAAGGGACAACGGGGAAAATGTTCGGATGCATGAGACGAACACATATGCAAATGCGATGCACATGATGACATGATATGAAATGAATGACATGAACAAAATGCAAAATGAAAACAAGAACCCAACCACGAATCTCATAACTTAGAGCCGAAAATGGCAAGAGTTGGAATACAAATATGGTAAGTTACATCCGGGGTGTTACAGGCCGGGTGGAGACTACCTGCCGGACCGGGCAGTGAGCGATGTGGACGACCCCGACTTGAGGGCGGCTGCCTTGGAGGACGACGCCATAGGCGGCGGCGATGGTGCGGGCACCTCTAAATACATGGGAAGCATCGAGACCTGGCCCGATGACGACGAAGACAAGGACGAGCCGCGCCATGCGCGAGGTGTTGGCAAGGCGGACGTGGGCCATTCTGCCGAGCCGGCTGCTCAAGGCGGCATGCGCAAGCGCAAACAAGGCGCCGCCTTGTTCGGCAGCACGCCGAAGAAGACCAAGAACCCGAACAGGCAGAAGGAGGCCACTGTGAAGGCAGCCAAGTTTCAGAAGCTTCGGAAAGTGCCCCCTATGGTGTCGCCGTAAGTGTCTTTCCCTTGTGCCTTCCTTTCTTGTTGATTTTATCTGAGCTGTTCTACTTTATTTCCTTGACTTAGGGCTCCGCTCTCTCTTGGGAAGTCGGCCGCTGCCTTCGTCATCTGGTCGGGGGAGACTTCTGCCACCACCCGGCGAATCGACCCTGCAGCCGACTCCGGGAGGCGCAGGAACGAAACACGCGGGAGGTGCGCAAGTAGTGGGAAGCCGCCCGCAGGGAGCAGGCAGAGGCGAACAAGGCGGAGGCCGCCGCGCTGAAGAAGCTGGCGGAGGCTGAGGCCGATGACGCGGCGAAGAAGCAGGCCGAAGAAGCCGTGTACCACCAAGCGCCGTTGTTCGTCATCCCCCTCAACTCCACGGTGCCGCCTCCGGAGTTCACGGCGCCGACTGGGGGAGCTGGCGATGAATAGCCGGTCATGGAGAGGGGAGCTGGCGACGTCGCCATGCCGGAGGTAGCCGTTCCTTCGCCGCCGCCGGTTGACAGATCGCAGGACAAGCAGCCGGCCGCCCCACCGGCACCACCAGCCGGAAATGAGGTGCTGACGGGCCCGACTATGGAGGTCCGCACACCATCGCGCCGCCGAGGCGTGAAGGAGACTTCGGCGCCACGACCGCTGGAAGGCGGTGCTGCGAGCTCGTCAGCCCCGGATGCCGAAGCAACCAGCGCCGCTCCCGCTGAATAGGTGCGTGGAGGCGGGACAGGCGCTTCGAATCAAGTGATCCTCGACGTCCAGGACAAACTCCGAGCTGAGGCCACCGCTCTTCAGCAATGCAACAGGGCGTTCCTAGATTGGCGAGCGGCCATTCGGGTATGTTTCTCACTTTTTCGTCTTTGATTCTTGTACTTCTCTGTGGGGGTGTGCCAGCGCACCCACTGGGTGTAGCCCCCGAGTTTCGGGCCGGATGCTGAGCAGGCGGCCCAGAACTTTACTTGGCGGGCTCCGAGTGCTAACTTTTCTTCTATCTTCATTGCAAGACTATCATAATCTTCGCGTGGCCACCTTTAACTCCAACATCCGAGATCTGGACCGACGGACCGCCGACTTGGCGGAAAGCCAGAGTAAGTCACTGTTTTCTTTATCTACGGGGGCACGATAGCGCACCCGCAGGCTATAGTCCCCGAGATTCGGGCCGACTGCTGAGCAGTCAGGCCGGATCTCCCCGGCAACTATACTTCTTCTTTGTTGGTTATTGACATCTTTTTTTCTTTCTCCTCTCATGCAG
Source organism: Triticum aestivum (assembly GCF_018294505.1). Lineage (NCBI taxonomy): Eukaryota > Viridiplantae > Streptophyta > Magnoliopsida > Poales > Poaceae > Triticum > Triticum aestivum. The sequence continues at coordinate 168,882,285 of NC_057806.1, forward strand.
AGGCCAATGCCACCTTGCAGCGGCAGCTGGGTGAAGCCAACACCGTGTTGCGTGCCAAGGAGGCAGAGTGCAACGAGCTGGCCCAGGAGCGCGACCGACTGCCCACACAACTAGCGGAGCAGGCGGAGCTTCTCCAGACAGCCCGAAAGGAGGCGGAGGTGAAGGAGTCCAATCTCCTCACCGAGTTCGAGATAGAACGCTCCACCTGGACCGACAAGGAGGCGCTGTTGAAGTCCGGCTTCGGCAGGATTGAAGACATGATTGATGGTAAGCTTTCTTATTTTTCTTTCTTTGGGTTGCCGGCTGTCGATCGAGCCGGCTTCCAGCTTTTGGCTTCTGACTTCTGATCTTTTGCTTTCTGGCTGAGCAGACTTCTTTCCTAGCCATTTTGACGCCGCCAACGAGGCTATCGAGGCTTATCGCGAGGAACAGAGGGCGGAAGTCGTGCAGATCGCTGTCGACGCCCCCCGTACTCTTAGCGAAAAACTTCTTAGCATCCAAGCCCGCCTCCGACCGACTCATCGGATGCTACGCCGTCTTCAGCATGTCGGGGCCCAGGAGATCTCCGCCCTTTGGCCAGACATGCTGGCTCCGCGTACTCCCAGTCGGACTACCGACTGGCTGGAGGTGGCTGATAACCCACAAGTATAGGGGATCGCAATAGTTTTTGATAAGTAAGAGTGTCGAACCCAACGAGGAGCTAAAGGTAGAACAAATATTCCCTCAATTTCTATCGACCACCGATACAACTCTACGCACGCTTGATGTTCGCTTTACCTAGAACAAGTATGAAACTAGAAGTACTTTGTAGGTGTTGTTGGATAGGTTTGCAAGATAATAAAGAGTACGTAAATAAAAAGTAGGGGCTGTTTAGATAAAGAAACAATAAAGTAAATATAGTGAGTGTGGAAAAGTGGTGGTAGGAGTTGCGAAATTGCCCCTAAGCAATTGACTACTTTACTAGACCGATAGCAAGTATTATGTGGGAGAGGCCACTGCTAGCATGTCATCCCTGACTTGGAATTCTATGCACTTATGATTGGAACTATTAGCAAGCATCCGCAACTACTAACGTTCATTAAGGTAAAACCCAACCATAGCATTAAGATATATTGGTCCCCCTTCAATCCCGTATGCATCAATTTCTATGCTAGGTTGAAGCTTCTGTCACTCTTGCCCTCCAATACATAGTCCTATCAACATACAACTAACCCTAGGGTGTGATCCACGCGCGCAATCATATGATGGGCACCAAAGGACAGCAACATAACCACAAGCAAATTAAATCAATCATAGCAATTTATCAACTACCGATAGGACAACAAAAATCTACTCAGGCATTATAGGATGGCAACACATCATTGGATAATAATATGAAGCATAAAGCACCATGTTCAAGTAGAGGGTAAAGCGGGTTGCGGGAGAGTGGACCGCTGTAGATAGAGGGGGCAAGGTGATGGAGATGTTGGTGAAGATGGCGGAGGGGTTGGTGTAGATCGTGGTGATGATGATGGCCCCCGGTGGCGTTCCGGCGCCACCGGAAGCGAGGGCGAGAGAGCCCCCCTCCTCCTTCTTCTTCCTTGACCTTCTCCCTAGATGGGAGTAGGGTTTCCCCTCTGGTCCATGGCCTCCATGGCACGGGAGGGGTGAGAGCCCCTTCGAGATTGGATTTGTCTCTCTGTCTCCCTCTGTTTCTGCGTTGTCTTCTGGCTCTGTTTCACCGTTTCGTGTATATATGGAGATCCGTAACTCCAATTGGCCTGAAACCTTCACCATGATTTTTTTCCGAAAATTAGCTTTCTTGTAGCAAAAGAAGAGCGTCAACCGCATTACAGGTGGGTCACGAGGGTCAGGGGAGCGCCCTAGGGGGCACCCCCTACCTTGTGCCCACCTCGGACACTAGTTCGCGTTGATTTTTCCTCCAATTTTTCCAAATATTCCAAAAAGTATCTCCATCCGTTTTTATCCCGTTGGAACTTCGTTTGATATGGATATTCTGTGAAACAAAAAACATGTAACAAACAGGAACTGGCACTGGGCACGGGATCAATATGTTAGTCCCAAAAATAGTATAAAAAGTTGCCAAAAGTATATGAAAGTTGTAGAATATTGGCATGGAACAATCAAAAATTATAAATACGACGGAGACGTATCAGCATCCCCAAGCTTAATTCCTGCTCGTCCTCGAGTAGGTAAATGATAAAAGATAATTTTTGATGTGGAATGCTACCTAGCATAATCTTGATCATGTGTCTAATCACGGCATGAATATTAAGACACGAATGATTCAAAGGAATAGTCTATCATTTGACATAAAAACAATAATACTTCAAGCCTACTAATAAAGCAATCATGTCTTTTCAAAATAACATGGCCAAAGAAAGTTATCCCTACAAAATCAAATAGTCTGGCTATGCTCCATCTTCTTCACAGAAAATACTCACATCATGCACAACCCCGATGACAAGCCAAGCAATTGTTTCATACTTTTGATGTTCTCAAACCTTTTCAACTTTCACGCAATACATGAGCATGAGCCATGGACATAGCACTATAGGTGGAATAGAATGGTGGTTGTGGAGAAGACAAAAAGGAGAAGATAGTCTCACATCAACTAGGCGTATCAACGGGCTATGGAGATGCCCATAAATAGATATCAATGTGAGTGAGTAGGGATTTCCATGCAACGGATGCACTATAACTATAAGTATATGAAAGCTCTAACTGAAACTAAGTGGGTGTGTGTCGGTGTCAAAACCGGCGGATCTCGGGTAGGGGGTCCCGAACTGTGCGTCTAGGCCAGATGGTAAAAGGAGGCAGGGAACACGATGTTTTACCCAGGTTCGGGCCCTATTGATGGAGGTAAAACCCTACGTCCTGCTTGATTAATATTGATGATATGGGTAGTACAAGAGTAGATCTACCATGAGATCAAGGAGGCTAAACCCTAGAAGCTAGCCTACGGTATGATTGTTGTATATGGAGTTGATTGCCTACGGACTACAACCCTCCGATTTATATAGACACCGGATAGGGTTAGGGTTACATAGAGTCGGTTACAATGGTAGGAGATCTTGAATATCCGCATTGCCAAGCTTGCCTTCCACACCAAGGAAAGTCCCATCCGGACACGGGAAGAAGTCTTCAATCTTGTATCTTCATAGTCCAGGAGTCCGGCTGAAGGTATAGTCCGGCTGAAGGTATAGTCCGGCTGAAGGTATAGTCCGGCTATGGTTTTACATCACCGAGCCGCGCAATCCGAAATGGATCACAACCCTCGAGTTCCGATCCAGACCCCCCACGCGGCTTATGTCCTGGAAAGAGACGGGCCTGTCGTGGGGCGACGAAAAAGAGGTGACCGGATTACAGAAATGCATTCAGTCCCTGGTGAGTAAGCCGATCAAGCTTGTCAATGTAGTCCAGGTTATGCTCGTCCGCCGGATCCTCCCGTGTCAACAACGGGGCTTTAATATGTGGGAGTTCGACCCGGCGCAGCACCAAACCCTTAACCGGCTCTTCGACACGACGTATGAAGACGTCTAGAAGGTGCTAACCAAAGGCGCCGAGGCTCCCACATCCGCTTCCGAGGACCACGGATACAGGTCGCGGCGTCATGCCAGCGAGGTAAGCTATTTTCACCTTTTACAGGATGTTAAGTTTCTTCATAGTTTGACTCTATGTGGGATCTAAACTCCCTAACCTTTGACAGGCTTGGCAGGCGCAGTGCGGATCGATTAACTGTCCGGCTCCCTTGCCCAAAGACCCATCCCCTGCTCTCCTAGTGAAGCTGCTGGTTCCGGCGCCTTATGTGGTGCCGAAGAAGAAGGCCAAGAAGAAGAAGGCCACGGGGACTCGAAAGAGTACCCGTAATGTGGTGGTGTCGGACTCGTCATCCGACGAGTCCGAGACGCCCTCTTCCTGTGAAAACAAGGAGGAGGAAGAAGAAACCTCTCCCCCTCCAGCGGGGGGAGGAAAGAAGAGGAAGGCCGCCCCAACGGGGGAGGCCGAGGGGTCTAGGAAGAGGATGACCCCTCCACCGGACTACTCCCCAGACGCCGAAGAGGACGAAGAGGAGTGGCCAGACAGGGCCAAGCGTCCGGCGAAATCATAAGTTCGGATATCAGAGTAACTCATGATGTTCCTTTGTCGCGCAGCTTTCCCTAATGTCGATCATAATTATGCAGCCCGCCCCGGGCCGAACTCAACGAGTCGTCGAGCGGCTCCCTGGATTCATCGGACGTGAACTCCGTTCCGCCCGCTGTCTCCCCCCGCACTGCGGACGATGCCGAAGTGGCATTGGGACAAGCTCCGGGGCAGGAGGAGGTGGTCCTAGAGGAGCCACAAGGCAACCCCCCGGACTCCAGGAGTAAAGGGGACAAGACCCCCCAGGGCTCCAAGTCCGGCTTTGAGCCGGACACCATGCCGGAATCTTCAACAATTCCGGACCGCGGCAGGCGAACTCCTTCCAAGAGGAGCAAGCCTTCTAAGCCGGCAGCCTCCGTCCAACCGGAGGCGCCGGACAATCTACTGGAGGTGCTTGAAGGCGCCTCCATCGACGAGGAGCACCGTACTATTATGAGTACGGTGATCCAGAAGGTTCAGTCCGCCAAGAGCGGACTGACTGAAGCTTGCACTAGCCTTCTAACAGGCTTCGAGGTAAGTAAAAATATGTAAAAATATTACCGCATAGACAGTAGCCCCTGATGCTCTGTTGGCGTTCGCAAAGAAAAGCCGAATAGAGGATCTATTAAATTTCGCAGGAGTCCAACAATAAAGAGTCAATATGCATATGCAGGCTTCGCTGCTATCCACCGCCGCACTGACGGCGGAGGTGGGTGTCCTGAAACAGGACCTCGAGCGGACCGAGCAAGAGCTCGGCCTGGCCAAGCGGCAGCTCGAGGAAAAAGAAAGTAAGAAATACCTTACAGAAAAAGTGCCTATAGAGAGGCATGATTGCAAAAAATAATAGGATTGTACTACTTATTGTAGGGGCCACGACTGAGGTGGCGACCCTCAAGCAGGCGCTATCCAAGGCCGAAAGGAAAACGGCCGCGGAGCGCACCGAGCGAGAGAAACTTGGAGCTCAGGTCAGCGAGGTGCAGCAAGAGCTTCAGGCTCTCATGAAAAAACATGAGAGTTTGGAGCTTGAGTCAAAGACCCAAGCGTCCGAGCTCGCGGTGGCCCTTGAGACTGCCAAGTCTGCCAAGGCCGAAGCCCAAAAGGCCCTCCAAGAGTTGGAGGAGATGAAGAAGATAGCAACGGGTAAGGCATTCTTTATGCAAAGAAGAAATATAAAAGTAAACTACTTGTTACTTACCCGAATCCGGAGCTCTCCAGGGACATTCACAGATCTTCCCCGCAGCGTATCCAATGCCTCCGCATTTTACCGAGCCGAAGAGGGCAGCTCGACGTAGAAGGTGTTCTGGTCTCAGTATGCTGAGGCCGGACACCCTGTGCCCCTGAGCGACCAGCTGAAACAGCTGGTCGAGCTCCACAAGGCGGCCGAACAGGCTATGAAGGGCTTCATAGTTCGGCTGTGGCCCGGAGAGGCCCTGCCTGGGAGCTACTTTGGGCTGGTGCGGCGGCTGGTGGAGGCCTGTCCAAGGCTCGAGGTCATCAAGTGGTCCGTCTGCATCGAAGGAGCCCGTAGGGCCCTTGCCCGTGCAAAGGTGCACTGGGGTAAGCTGGACGGTGAGAAGCTTGTGAGGGACGGGCCGCCGCCGGGGAAGGAGCATCGCAAGCCCGAGAACTACTATAAGGATGTTCTTGCGGGTGCCCGCCTTGTGGCGGATGAATGTACCAAGGATGTTTTTGAATGAACTCGCTCGTGTTTATCATGTGCGCTGAAAACTTGTTCATAGGCGCTAAGCAATGCTTGTTGAATTTAAAATATTATTTTCTATGCGGCCATTTATCAAAAATTGAGAGATGGCCAGTCGTCGGCTTCTGCCCCCATGCCACTAGTGCTGGGGTGTTCGGGATAAACCTGAGCGCTCTTTTTCCCATAGTTGGGTCCTTCGAGGGAGGTGCTCAGCACAACGAACCAGGCAATTGGACTATAGTGCTTAAACACTCTCACTTAGCCATAGAACTTTATAATTTTAAATTTCGGCGAAGCCCCTAGTTCGGAAGACCGAGTTCGGGGCGCTATCCACGCCTTGGCCGGACAAATCCGGCTCCTCGCTCGAAGCGGCATAAGTCTTTAGGGACTTGAAAAACCTCTCGAACAGCGACCGGTCTCTCGCCTCATCATGACAGTCATTTTTAGCTTTCTCCAGTGAGGTGCTTAACCCAGCTCAACCGGGGCACAATCGCAGTGGTTCTCCTAGTGCTACCTTAGCCGATATAGCGGAACGTAAGGCACCAAAACATAGGAGTCGGGCAAACCCATCTATTGACCCAAATCATGATTCGTAGCCGATGCATATAGTGCTATAAGTTTGGGGTGCCGCACTTGTGAAAGTGTACGGACTTCTCACGCCATATTGAAGGGTACTGAAGCCCCTGGCGTATTTGCCGTACCACCGTGTACGGGTGCAACATGTCATTGATGAACATATATAAAAGAGAGTAATGCAGAAAATAGACAAAGGCTATGCATTGTTTATAGAGAGGCTATTTATCAAAGCCGAACGATACAAATAGTGCGGTAAGCAAAAGATATTGGACTAGTTAGTATGTCCTGACCAGGGGCAGGCCGCGGAATTGTATTTAAAACAGGTATACCGCTCGTAACAGAGACCACCTGGGAGTTCCATAATGCGGCATGGCTTGTCTACCTCCCTGGAGCTTGCATCGTTTGTGCGGCAGTCGAATTGCCGAACAGGTCGTCCGAAGTATGGAGTCCTGAAAGTAACAAAAAATTAAAAAAAGAATCCGGCAGCCCCTAGTACGTTTTAAGCCGTGTTTTGGGCATGCCGTTATTGTGCCCCTTCCCCTGTGCCCATGGTATTTCAAGGGCGTAGTTATGTACGCGAGGTACTGGTTTCGTTATGTCGCGAGAGCTGGGGTTGGGGCCGCATTGCTACGCTTGCTCAGAGTGTGCCACGCGGTCCTGCTATGGGTTACTCCGGGCACGCTTGGCAGTGTCTGGCTTTTTGATGGCCGGACTAGAGAATTGCCTGAGAAGGCTACTTTGTACCTCCGCTGCGAGAGCCGCCGTGTGCTCCTTTGTACGGAGGGAGCGTTCGGTGTTTCCGTTGACCGTAATAACTCCTCGAGGGCCTGGCATTGAACTTTGCGAATGCGGTTCTTCCGAGCAGGGCGTGATAGCCACTGTGAAACGGGACTATATCAAAGATTAACTCTTCGCTTCGGAAATTGTCCGGGGATCCGAAGACCACGTCAAGTGTTACTGAGCCTGTACAGTTGGCTTCTACACCTGGTATAACGCCTTTAAAGGTTGTTTTTGTGGGCTTAATCCTTGAGGGATCTATGCCCATTTTCCGCACTGTATCCTGATAAAGCAGGTTCAGGCTACTGCCGCCGTCCATGAGGACTCTTGTGAAATGAAATCCGTCGATGATTGGGTCGAGAACCAATGCGGCGAAGCAGCCATGACGGATGCTAGTGGGATGGTCCCTTTGATCAAAAGTGATCGGGCAGGAGGACCATGATTTGAACTTTGGGGCGACTGGCTCTATCGCGTATATGTCCCGTAGCACACGCTTCCGCTCCCGCTTGGGAATGTGGGTTGCGTATATCATGTTCACCGTCCGCACTTATGGGGGAAAGCCCTTCTGTCCATTGTTGTTCGGTGGCTTGGCCTCCTCGTCGTCGCTGTGCAGCCCCTTGTCTCTGTTTTCGGCTCTTAACTTGCATGCCTGCTTGAACACCCAACAATCCCTGTTAGTGTGATTGGCTGGTCTTTCGGGGGTGCCATGTATCTGGCACAAGCGATCGAGTATTTGGTCCAAACTGGATGGGCCCTGAGTATTCTTTTTGAATGGCTTTTTCCGCCGACCGGATTTATAGCCTTTGAATCCGGCATTGACTGTTGTGTCTTCATTGCTGTCACTGTTAACGCGGCGTTTTTGCTTATTCCGAGGTGTCCTGCCACTTTTGTCCTTGGTATCCTAATTACCATAGTTCTTTGATAAGTTGTTACTGCGAGCTAGCCAGCTGTCTTCTCCCGCGCAAAAGTGGGTCATGAGTGTCGTGAGGGCTGCCATGGATTTCGGCTTTTCCTGTCCCAGGTGCCGGGCAAGCCACTCGTCGCGGATGTTATGCTTGAAGGCTGCTAGGGCCTCTGCGTCCGGACATTCGACTATCTGGTTTTTCTTTGTTAGGAACCGTGTCCAAAATTGTCTGGCCGATTCCTCTGGCTGCTGAATTATGTGGCTTAAGTCGTCGGCATCTGGCGGCCGCACGTAAGTGCCCTGGAAGTTGTCGAGGAATGCGGCTTCCAGGTCCTCCCAAGAACCGATTGAGTCTGCTGGCAAGCTGTTAAGCCAATGCCGGGCCGGTCCTTTAAGTTTGAGCGGGAGGTATTTGATGGCGTGTAGATCATCGCCGCGTGCCATGTGGATGTGAAGGAGATAATCCTCGATCCATACCACCGGATTTGTTGTGCCATCGTATGATTCGATGTTTATGGGTTTGAAACCCTCTGGGATTTTATGATCCATTACTTCATTCGTGAAGCATAGCGGGTGTGCGGCGCCTCTGTACTGGGCTATATCACGACGCAGCTCGGAAGAGCTATGTCTGCTGTGTTCGGCCCGGCCGGATTTGTTGTAGCCGGTGTGAAGATCATTGTCACATGTCGTAGGGCGCCTGCGCGATCCGTAGATCGATCTTGTTTGTCTTGCCTTATCCTCCAGTATGTCTCGCAGGTCGGGCGCATTTTCCCGTGCCTTAGTTGAGCAGCGTCGGGGCATGGCTTGGGTGGAGGGCCGAGAGGCCTCTCTGTCGCCGCCGCGAGGTGGCCGGTCTGCCATGTCATGCGCTGGTGATGTAGGTGCTTCCTCCTCTGATCGGGGTAGCGGCCTGCGCTTCGGGTAACTCTTGGAGGGGCGTTCGAGTTCATACTCTTCGGCCGCAAGGGCTTCAGTCCATCTGTCAGCTAGCAAATCTTGGGCAGCTCTAAGCTACTGCTTCTTTTTCTTGAGGCTGCTTGCCGTGGCTAAAAGCCTGCGTTTAAAATGCTCTTGTTTGGCGGGGTCTGATGGTATGACGAATTCGTCGTCATCGAGGCTTGCCTCGTCTTTGGAGGGAGGTGTATAGTTATCATCCTCGACCTCTCGGTCTGCCGCTCTCTCATGAGGGCTGGCTTCTCCATCTTCCTGTGCCGAATCTTGCTGAGGTGGGTGTTCTTCGGTGCTATCCGGGGTAGTATTATCTCCCGTGCCAGAATCACCATTTTTGCTTTGGCGGGATTTAGAGCGGCGCCGCTGACGCCGGTGCTTTGGCTGTTTCTTGGGGGCGTCATCCCCCACTGTTCCATCGCCATCTCCATCTTTTGGAGTATCCACCATATATATGTCATATGACGAGGTGGCCTTCCAGCACCCTACAGGTGCTGGTTCCTCTTCGTCTCCTACATCGTCGTCCATGCCGTCGATGTCTTCGGAGCTGAAGTCAAGCATGTCGGTTAGATCATCGACAGTGGCTACAAAGTGGGTGGTGGGTGGGGTTTGAATTTCCTCATCATCCGTATCCCACCCTCGCTGACCGTAGTCCGGCCAGGGCTCTCCTGATAAAGAGAGAGACTTAAGAAAATTCAGGATGTCGCCAAAAGGCGAATGCTGAAAGATGTCTGCGGCGGTGAACTCCATTATTGGTGCCCAATCGGATTCGATTGGCAGGAGCGCGGGAGGTTCGGAGTCCGGAGAGGAATCCGGCTCTTCGGAGTCACGGGCCATGCGGAGTGCGGGGCTGGAGTTCGGCTCGACCGCCTCTGAGATCGCAGCCCCTAAGGCAGCGTCCAACCGCTGATCCTCGATTGGCGCAGTAGGCTTCGAATCAATGGTCAGGACCGGTGCGTGTGCGGCCTCCAGAGCGCTGTTCGGCGGCAGAGCTATATCATGCCCATCGAGACAGTGCGGCGCGCTTGGTTGTGGCTCGAATCTGTCGAAGACCAAGTCCCCGCGGATGTCAGCCGTGTAGTTTAGGATTCCAAACCTGACCTGATGGCCAGGGGCGTAGCTTTCGATCTGCTCAAGGTGGCCAAGCGAATTGGCCCGCAGTGCGAAGCCACCGAAGACGAAGATCTGTCCGGGGAGAAAAGTCTCACCCTGGACTGCATCGTTGTTGATGATCGAAGGAGCCATTGGGCCTAAAAGTGACGACACAGAGGAAATCTCAATGAAAGCACCAATGTCGGTGTCAAAACCGGCGGATCTCGGGTAGGGGGTCCCGAACTGTGCGTCTAGGCCGGATGGTAACAGGAGGCAGGGAACACGATGTTTTACCCAGGTTCGGGCCCTCTTGATGGAGGTAAAACCCTATGTCCTGCTTGATTAATATTGATGATATGGGTAGTACAAGAGTAGATCTACCACGAGATCAAGGAGGCTAAACCCTAGAAGCTAGCCTACGGTATGATTGTTGTATATGGAGTTGATTGCCTACGGACTACAACCCTCCGGTTTATATAGACACCGGATAGGGTTAGGGTTACACAGAGTCGGTTACAATGGTAGGAGATCTTGAATATCCGCATCGCCAAGCTTGCCTTCCACGCCAAGGAAAGTCCCATCCGGACACGAGAAGAAGTCTTCAATCTTGTATCTTCATAGTCCAGGAGTCCGGCTGAAGGTATAGTCCGGCTACCCGAACACCCCCTAATCCAGGACTCCCTCAGTGTGCATCCAACTTGCTTGCTCATGAAGACCTAGGGCATTTGAGGAAGCCCATCGTTGGAATATACAAGCCAAGTTCTATAATGAAAATTCCCACTAGTATATGAAAGTGATAACTCAAGAGACTCTCTATATGAAGAACATGGTGCTACTCTGAAGCACAAGTGTGGTAAAAGGATAGTAACATTGCCCCTTCTCTCTTTTTCTCTCATTTTTGTAGGCTACTTTGGCCTCTCTCTCTTTTTTTGGGGGGGGGGCTTCTTTGGCCACTTTTATTTTGATAACCTCACATGGGACAATGTTCTAATAATGATGATCATCACACTTTTATTTACTTACAACTCGATCTAGAACAAAGATATGACTCCATATGAATGCCTCCGGCGGTGTACCGGGATGTGCAGTGATCTAGCGTAGCAATGACATCAGAAAACGGACAAGCCAAGAAAACATCATGCTAGCTATCTTACGATCATGCAAAGCAATATGACAATAAATGCTCAAGTCATGTATATGATGATGATGGAAGTTGCATGGCAATATATCTCGGAATGTCTATGGAAATGCCATGATAGGTAGGTATGGTGGCTGTTTTGAGGAAGGTATAGGTGGGTTTATGGTACCGGCGAAAGTTGCGCGGTACTAGAGAGGCTAGCAATGGTGGAAGGGTGAGAGTGTGTATAATCCATGGACTCAACATTAGTCATAAAGAACTCACATACTTATTGCAAAAATCTATTAGTCATCAAAACAAAGTACTACGCGCATGCTCCTAGGGGGATAGATTGGTAGGAAAAGACCATCGCTCGTCCCCGACCGCCACTCATAAGGAAGACAATCAATAAATAAATCATGCTCCAACTTCGTTACATAACAGTTCACCATACGTGCATGCTACGGGAATCACAAACCTCAACACAAGTATTTCTACAATTCACAACCACCCACTAGCATGACTCTAATATTACCATCTTTATATCGCAAAACTATTGCAAGGAATCAAACATATCATATACAGTGATCTACAAGTTTTATGTAGGATTTTATGACTAACCATGTGAATGACAAATTCCCGTCATCTCTCTAAATAGATATAAGTGAAGCAAGAGAGTTTAATTCTTTCTACAAAAGATATGCCCATGCTCTAACAAATACAAGTGAAGCAAAAGAGCATTCTACAAATGGCGGTTGTCTATGTAAAGAGAAACAGGCAATCTAAACTTCAAATGATATAAGTGAAGCCCATGAAGCATTCTATAAAGCCACACTCAAAAGATATAAGTGAAGTGCAAAGAGAATTCTATAAATCAACCAAGGACTATCTCATACCATCATGGTGCATAAAAGAAAAATGAAAACTAAATGCAAAAGACGCTACAAGATTGCACATATCGCATGAACGAAATGAATCCGAAAACATACCGATACTTGTTGAAGAAAGAGGGGATGCCTTCCGGGGCATCCCCAAGATTAGACGCTTGAGTCTCCTTGAATATTTAATTGGGGTGCCTCGGGCATCCCCAAGCTTGAGCTCTTTCCTCTCTTCCTTCTTCTCACATCGAGACCTTCTCGATCATCAAACACTTCATCCACACAATACTTCAACAGAAAACTCGGTAAGATTCGTTAGTATAATAAAGCAAATCACTACTGTAAGTACTATTGCAAAACAATTCATATTTTGTTTTTGCATTGTGTCTACTGTAATATAACTTTTTCATGGCTTAATCCACTAATATAAATTGATAGTTTCATCAAAACAAGCAACCTATGCATCAATAACAGAATATGTCTAAAACTGAACAGTCTGTAATAATCTGAACATTCACCATACTTATGATACTTGAAATATTATACCAAAATTAGGAAAAATAAAAAATTTGTATGGTAAGACAGTGCAAAAAGGATCAGAACCATTTGACATTCCAGCAAAAAATGTAAAATCGTGCACTACAGCCAAAGTTTTTGTCCTGCACCGTACAAACCATCAAGCAAATGTAAACATCCTAAAGGCAAACCTTGGCACATTATTTTTATTTATAAACTTTATAAAAGCACACAACAGAAATAAATGACTCTCTAAAACTTCCGGGTTGTCTCCCTGGCAGCGCTTTCTTTAAAGCCATTAAGCTAGGCATATAGTGCTCAAGTAATGGATCCACCCGGATCCCAAGGTATATAAGCCAATTTTAATTAACAATGATTTGTAATTTAGTGGTGAGCATAAGGTAACATATATCATGTAATGAAAAAGTCTAACTCTCTTCCTATGCATTGGCATGTCATAAAAGAACAATTCATGCACACAAAGTAAAGGCCAATGCATAGTATGAACAGTTTCTTGCAATTTTATCGTATTGGAAACATAGAGAGGTGGAGATATAGTTCCTCTCTCATAATAATTGCAAGTAGGAGCAGCAAGAACATGCATATTATATTCATAAAAATCATCATATGCAACGGTAAAAGGCAACCCATCAATATATTCCTTAATAATAAGAGCAAACTTCTCCGATATAGTGTAGTTTGGAGAATTCAAAAAGATAATAGGACTATCATGCGAGGGTGCAATAGCAACAATTTCATGTTTAACATAAGGAACTATAGCAAGTTCATCTCCATAAGCATAATTCATATTAGCATCTTGGCCACAAGCATAGCAAGCATCATCAAAAAGGGATATTTCAAGAGAATCAACGAGATCATAACAATCATCATAGCAATCATCCTCCGGTAAGCATGAAGGGAAATTAAACAATGTATGAGTTGAAGAGTTACTCTCATTAGAAGGTGGGCACTGGTAGCTAATCCGCTCTTCCTCCTTTTGTTCTTCGCTCTCCTCATCATCTTTTTCATCCAATGAGCTCACAGTTTCATCAATTTCTTCTTCCATAGACTCCTGCAAAATATTAGTCTCTTCTTGGACATCGGAGTAGTACTCAATATATGGTTCAACATAGGCATTAGAAGCATAATTATCATAGCAATATTTAAGTATGGCAAAATTTTCAGATTTGTAAAGAGTAGCATCATACTTTTCAATCAAAGAAGCAATTTCATAAGCACCCTTAAAAGCAACAAATTCTTCAATTTGTTGAACATCATAGTAATTATAAACACCCTTAGCATACGAAGATACGATTCCATTATCACTAAACTCACATTGATAAGGAATGTGTTTCTTAGGGTTTTCAGAACAACAAGTAAAATCATATATTTCACATAAATTCCAAGCATAGCATTGCAAACGACGAATTTGATCCAGTAAAATTTTCCCTTTTTCAGATATTCGGTGTCGCACATAACAAGCATGCTCATCTAAAGATTTGCCCTCAACTAAGCTAGTTGGGGTTTCAGCACGAGCACAAAGGGATCGAAGATGATCCAAGTAATAAGCTTCAGCAGTGTGATAGATTTTGAGTGGTTCTTCAACCATTGGTTTAGTAGGTACAACTAATTTTTTTGGTATTTTGCATTTCCTACCCATAACTAAAGATAGAAAACAACTAAGAACAACAAATAAAAATTACTTAGTGATAAAGCAAACAAGCACACACGAGAATATTCACCCCACGCTATTGCTCCCTGGCAACGGTGCCAGAAAAAGGTCTTGATAACCCACAAGTATAGGGGATCGCAACAGTTTTCGATAAGTAAGAGTGTCAAACCCAACGAGGAGCTAAAGGTAGAAAAATATTCCCTCAAGTTCTATCGACCACCGATTCAACTCTATGCACGCTTGACGTTCTCTTTACCTAGAACAAGTATGAAACTAGAAGTACTTTGTAGGTGTTGTTGGATAGGTTTGCAAGATAATAAAGAGTACGTAAATAAAAAGTAGGGGCTGTTTAGATAAAGAAACAATAAAGTAAATATAGCGAGTGTGGAAAAGTGGTGGTAGGCGTTGCGAATTGCCCCTAAGCAATTGACTACTTTACTAGATCGATAGCAAGTATTATGTGGGAGAGGCCACTGCTAGCATGTTATCCCTGACTTGGAATTCTATGCACTTATGATTGGAACTATTAGCAAGCATCCGCAACTACTAACGTTCATTAAGGTAAAACCCAACCATAGCATTAAGATATATTGGTCCCCCTTCAATCCCGTATGCATCAATTTCTATGCTAGGTTGAAGCTTCTGTCACTCTTGCCCTCCAATACATAGTCCTATCAACATGCAACTAACCCTAGGGTGTGATCCACATGCGCAATCATATGATGTGCACCAAAGGACAGCAACGTAACCACAAGCAAATTAAATCAATCATAGCAATTCATCAACCACCGATAGGACAACGAAAATCTACTCAGACATCATAGGATGGCAACACATCATTGGATAATAATATGAAGCATAAAGCACCATGTTCAAGTAGAGGGTACAGCGGGTTGCGGGAGAGTGGACCGCTGTAGATAGAGGGGGGAAGGTGATGGAGATGTTGGTGAAGATGGCGGAGGTGTTCGTGTAGATCGCGGTGATGATGATGGCCCCCGGTGGCGTTCCGGCGCCACCGGAAGCGAGGGGGAGAGAACCCCTCCTTCTTCTTCTTCCTTGACCTTCTCCCTAGATGGGAGAAGGGTTTCCCCTCTGGTCCATGGCCTCCATGGCACGGGAGGGGCGAGAGCCCCTCCAAGATTGGATCTGTCTCTCTGTCTCTCTCTGTTTCTGCGTTCTCTTCTGTCTCTGTTTCACCGTTTCGTATATATATGGAGATACGTAACTCCGATTGGCCTGAAACCTTCGCCGTGATTTTTTTTCCAAAAATTAGCTTTCTTGCGGCAAAAGAAGAGCGGCAACCGCCTTACAGGTGGGCCACGAGGGTCAGGGGCACGCCCTAGGGGGGGCGCCCCCCTACCTCGTGCCCACCTCGGACACTGGTTCGCATTGATTTTTCCTCCAGTTTTTCCAAATATTCCAAAAAGTATCTCCGTCCGTTTTTATCCCGTTTGGACTCCGTTTGATATGGATATTCTGCGAAACAAAAAACATGCAACAAACAGGAACTGGCACTGGGCACTGGATCAATATGTTAGTCCCAAAAATAGTATAAAAAGTTGCCAAAAGTATATGAAAGTTGCAAAATATTGGCATGGAACAATCAAAAAATATAGATACGACGGAGACGTATCAGTGGCGGCCAGCCGTCTTGAGGCTTGGAAGGGTTCCTCGGCCCGGGCTGGAGAGCGCCGGGCCTTGGAGTTTGTCAAGGCGTGGTATCCTGGGCTAAATCTAGCCCAGTTGACCACGTTTCGACAAGAGGCCCAAGAGGAGCTGGTGGCGGTGGAGCACGACATTGTCAGACAGGCAGCGGCGATCGCCGAGTACACCGACACCAGCCTCTTCGTTCCTGAGCTGGCTGAGAATGGTGCCGAGGCGCCATCGGAGTGGTTCGGGCTGAACCCGGAGGATGACGAGGACTCGGCCGAGATGATCAACTCCAGCGACGAGGGAAAAGACGAGGAGGACAATGAAAGCGAAGAAGATGCACCAGAGGTCAGAGCGGACAGCCAGCCCCAACTTCATCGTGCCTCGAACAACGAGCCGCACTCAAGCGCGCCGACTGCGGCTGGAGGCGACTAAGTAGAGACTGACCAGCCATCCACTCCACCAACCGGCACCACCGACTCCACCAGCCAGCCGGACCCCTCTGCAGCTCCCTAGGCTGCCAACTTATATTTATTTTCCCTGTTTTATCAGTCTCGACAAACTTTGTTAAATTTGCACAATTCCACCCGCGGGGTGTATTTCAAACTCTATTGAATGTTGGCCAAGGGCCTTTTGACATGTAAATATGCTTTCACAAAAGTTGTGCTTTTGCCGAGTTCTGACTTTTCTTGCTTTCTGCTTATTGGCCTTTTTTCCTTTGCCGTCCTCCCTTGGCTGCCGTCTTTCTAGCCAAACAGCCGCTCTGCGGACTGTTGCTTGGTCAAGTACTTAGCTGCTTTCGGGAGGGCAAGTACTTAGCCGACTAGAGCGTTAGCAAGTTAAGTAGAGGCCGGCAGGCCGGCTGCTTCAGCCGCCGGTCGATGAGGTGGGGAGCGGGCCTGAACTATGTGTATACTTGGGGTCCTTAGCCATTTTTCATGTGGACACCCTTTCCTGCCCGTAACTCCTGCCCACCGGACAGTCGCTCTGTGAGCTGCGGCTTCTAGCTGGAGAAGGCTTAGGTGCCAACACACTACTTGTCCGACTACAGGAAGCTCCACATAGTACAAGGCGGCGAGCCCTCGGGCCGACTGGTCGAACCTGGTGCTAGGCGGAATAATGAAATAACACATTCATAGGCATAATACTTATCATATGTAGAAAAGAGGGTAGTCGCCGATCTCTTCTTAGGGGACCCGGAGTCTTCGTACTTAATACAAAAGATAGCATGGTACATACTGCATCAACTGTAAAATCTTCGAAGGAGGTTTGCATTCCACGGCCGCTCTGTCTCTTTTTCCCAGAGTCGTCTCTCTTGGGTGCTCTGGGCTTCTGAGCATCGATCAGGTAGTAGGAGTCGTTGCCCAAAACTTTGCTAACGATGAATGAGCCTTCCCAAGGTGCCGAGAGCTTGTGCTAGCCGGCCGTTCGCTGGATCAGTCGGAGCACAAGGTCTCCCTCCTGGAAAGATCTTGGCTTGACCTTCCGGTTGTAGTAGTGGCATAGACTCTGTTGGTAGATGGCAGACAAGCTAAGTGCTAACAGCCGGCCCTCCTCCAATAGATCGACGCCGTCTTCTCGCGCTTCTTTTGCTTCCACCTTGGTGTACATGGTGACGCGAGGTGAGTCGAACTCAATGTCCATCGGGATGATGGCTTCGGCACTGTAGACGAGGAAGAAAGGCGTGAAGCCGATTGACTTGTTTGGAGTTGTGCGCAGGCTCCAGAGGATGGCCGGCAGCTCATCAATCCAGCAGCCGGCCGACCGCTCCAGAGGCTCGACCAGTCGGGGCTTGACGCCAGAAAGAATGAGGCCGTTTGCTCGCTCAACTTGGCCCTTTGACTGCGGATGGGCAACGGACGCTAGGTCCAGTCGGATGCCTTGCATTGCGCAGAAACGAGCCAAGGCTCCTTTGGCAAAATTTGTGCCATTATCCGTGATGATACTGCATGGTACTCCGTACCGAGTGGTGATATCTGCAATGGAAGTCACGGCAGTCGGACCATTCAACTTCTTGATTGGCTTCGCTTCTATCCACTTGGTGAATTTGTCCACGGCGACAAGCAGATGGGTCATGCCGCCGTGTGCTGTCTTGAATGGTCCCACCATACCCAAGCCCCAAATGGCAAAAGGCTATGCCAAGGGAATGGTCTTGAGTGCAGAAGCCGACAGATGTTGCTGCGAGCTAAACTTCTGACACCCCTTGCAATGCTTGACTAGATCCTTGGCATCCTCCAAGGCAGTCGGCCAGAAGAAACCGTGGCGGAAAGCTTTGGCCACGAGTGATCTGGAAGCCGCGTGGTGTCCGCACTCGCCTTGGTGGATGTATTTGAGGATTGCTTGGCCTTTCTTCCGTTCCACGCAGCGCTGGTACACACCAGTGACACTGCACCTCACAAGTTCTCTGTTAACAATGGTGTATGTTGCTTCCCGACGTTGCACTTGTGGGGCTGAGATCTCATCAGTCGGCAGCTCTTTGTTCACCAGAAAGTTGAGGATGGGTTGTGCCCATGAAGGTGCTCCTATTTCTTCCACTGCCAGAACTGCAACTTGCACGAGGGTGGTTGGGTTGGGAGGCGGCGGGTTGGAGTCGGCTGCCGCTTGCTGTGTCGATGAAGTCCCCAGGCCGACTTCCGCAGCCCCCGGGCCGCGTGTCAGGACCCCGACTCAATGCCACATCGATCTAGCATGTAACACCTCATATCACTTTGCGGCCTCACGCACGGTATCCCCACGGGTGTCGCCTTACCTTTGCCCGGGACCGTTTGCGCCTTTTGGCACACGTATATGATGGTGTCGCTAGCATCCATATGATAAGGAGCCCGGGCTGACATGGCTAGTCGTAAACCCAAAGTGGCACTAACTTACAGGGACAGGCATCCATGACCCAGCATCGAACGTGTCGGTCATCAGCGAGTGAATCCAGGCTGTAGCACTGGGCTAACAGGACTCCGGTGAACCGGGCTGTAGCGGGCTAGCAGGACTCCGGTATTCATCGCGTGACATTTCCCCAAAGGGACAGACACAGGATCGAAGAAGGACACATGCCGGCCTGCCTAAGTGTTCCGGAGCAGTAGCAAGCTACCAGGGCTCAGTGGAAGCACTAGGAGACATTTCCCGGTAAGAGAGGCTACTAAGAATAAACAACTAGATAGTCAGATCCCACACATAGCAATACACATTACACGTACGCATAACATGCAAGTATGTGCTGTACAACATGGCATCACAGCATAACTCAACAATCATATAGATAAAGGCTCAGAAGAGCCATCATAGCATTTATTGCAAACAGGGGTCACAAAACCCATCATACAGAGCATACAAGCAACAAGCGGAAGCATTACATATCTGGGTACAGACATCTACAAATGAAAAAGGCTGAAGAGCCTGACTATCTACAACATCCGATCAAGATCGTAGCTGAGGTACTAGCTACTAGTCGAAGTCCACGAGAACACTAGTAAGACCGAAGTCTCCGCTGCAAAAACATAAATAAAGCAACATGAGTACAAAGGTACTCAGCAAGACTTACATCAGATCCTATCATACATGCATGTGTATCAAGAAGGTAATGTGGGGTTTAGTTGCAGCAAGCCAGCTTTGACTCTGTGGCTATCCTGTTCTACGACTACCAGAAACTCTGAAGGTGAGACAACGTACACGAGTCCACTAATCACCATACAATACACTACTATGGGTTCATCCCCGTCTCCCTACGAGAAGGCCATCCATAGCACTCACACTTGTCTTGAGCATTTTAGAGTATCCACTTCAGGTTGTCTATGTACCATGTAAGCATCCAAGAAGTCCATAACCGCGGACTCGGCTATTCGAATAGATCATGTTAACCCTGCAGGGGTGTACTTCTTCACACACGCTCTCGCCACTTACCGCCATGTACACGTCATGTATCTCGGCAACCTTCAAGCAGAAGCCTGGCGAGGGTGTCGGCCACGACCTGACTAACCACACAAGACTCTAGCCCAGGTTTATCGCCTATTCGGGTTCCATCCGCAAGGAGATCCGGCCGGGGTGTCGCTTACGGCCCCAAACGATGTGTACAGGGTTCCCGAGCCCACCATCCGGGTGCCACTCGGTACACCAGGCCACGTGTGCCTAGTCTGTCCCAAGCCCACCCTGCCGGGTGCCACTTGGTAGAAAAATAGCACCACCTACAAACACCAGAAACTAGTTGCGACTCCTGGACAGAGACCAAGTTGGTTAATAAGTCGAGAGGGGTCGAGTTACCGGAACCCAATGTGTGGTAGCATCGAGTCATTGGACAACATACATAGAACTCAGTGCTTAAGGACGGTTCCAGTGAGACAACCCACCATGTACTCCTACATGGCCTCTCACCGCTACCTTTACCAAATCGTGTTCACACACACTTCACTCTCAGCATCAGAACATATCGTAACACTCCAATTCATTCCCAATGAACCAGACCTGACACAACTCTAAGCAATAGCAGGCATAGCATGGTAGGAACACAACAATGGCTTCAATCAACTCCTACACATGCTAGTGGGTTTCAACTATTTACTGTGGCAATGACAGGTCATGCAGAGGAATGGGTTCAACTACCGCAGCACAAAGTAGCAGATGAACCGTTGTTGTCCTAATGCAATAACTGAGAGCAGGAGCGAGAGAGTAGGGTTTTATCGAAATGAACAAGGGGGTTTGCTTGCCTGGTAGATCAGCAAGGAAGGCACTGCTTCATAGATAGGCACTCTGGAACAGACTCCGGAGCAGGACCTATCGAGAAGGAACAGTGTCGGCAATCAAACACAATCATATGCAACAATATGATGCATGAACATGGCATGTAGATGTGATGCTGTTTGAGCTAATGCAACTAGTAATCATTTGGTTTGAAGTCCATTTGAACCAAAGGTTCAAATGCATCTCCAAATTAAGCTCCTATATATGCCATAATGTGTTTTCTCATATTCAGCATGTATAAGTTGGTTTGTCATGCATGAAACTAGTACAGATGGAAAGATTGCATTTTTCTGATAATTTTTCATATATAAATTATTTTAATCTGAGCTACGGTTGAATTGTTATGAATTTTTGAAGTTTAAAACAATTTCTGGAATTTTCTGATTAAATTTAAATCCAGAAATCATATATTGCGCCAGCATGACGTCAGCACGACGTCAGCGGTCAACTGCGGCTGCTGGGGTCAAACCTGACGTGTGGGGCCCACACGTCAGTGACAGGGGGTTAAGACAGGGGTTAATTTAATCTAATTAAAAGTTAGTGGCGCTGGGGCCCACTGTCAGTGTCAGGGGGGGTTAATTAACGGTGATTAGCACTAAGCTAATCACCTGCCGACGGGGCCCACATCGTCAGGGCCGGCGAGGGGTCGTCGCCGGCGACCTCTGGACGCGGCGGAGTCCGCGAAACAGGCCACGGGGGCGGCGTCTGAGAGCACCGGGGCGTAGCCCGGGCTCTCGCGCATCTGGTGGGGCAGGTGGAAGGAGCGGGGGAGGCCGGAGCTCGCCGGAGCAAAGCTCGCGGCGGCGGCCGGAGCTCGGCTTCGAGCGGGAACGGGCTGCGGGGCACGGGGAGGGCCACCTGAGGGGCTCGGCGGCACCCTCGTGGCACTGGGAGCGCGAATGGGATGCTCGGTTTGGGCGGAGGCGGGCCGAGACGGCGACGGCGACATGGACGGGCGGCGAGAGGCTCGGCCGTGTGTGGGGAACAGTGCTACGGGCGCGGAAACGAGGGGGAGAAGAGAGGGGAACGGTGGCGGAGCTCACCGCGGACCCAGCGAAGGCGTCAGCGGCTCGGGACGTCCTGCGTGCGGCGAATCGACGGCGGTGGTGGTCGGAGCCCGAGGTGGAAGACGACGGCGACGGCGGCTCCACAGGCGTCCGGCGTCTTGTGGCTTGATGGGGAGCTTCAGGGCGAGGGCGGAGCTCCTGCGCGTGTCGGGGAGGCGGGGGAGGCCGGTGGCCGGCGGCTATGGCGACGGTGGCGTCGGTGGCGTTCGGCCGTGAGAGAGAGAGAGTGACAGAGGAGAGGAAGAATCGGGGGAAGAGTGAGAGGGTACGGGGGGGGCGTGGGGACGCGCGGGATCGTCCAGAGCGACGGGGGGGGGGGGGCGCCAGGCAAGCAGGGAGGCTGGTGGCGTGGCGCGGGGGCGCGCGCGCGCCGGGCATGCTCCCCTCCCTCTGTCGAGGACGAAGACGACAGAGGAGGAGGCGGGCTGGGCCGCCTGCTGGCTGGGCCGGCCTGCTGCTGCTGGGCCAGGGGCACCAGGTTGAAGCCCAGGTAAGGTTTTCCTGTTTTATTTCTTTTTCTAAATTTTCTGACATTTGTTTTGATTTAATAAAATACTAAATCAACTTATTACCTTATGCCAATTTTTGCAGGAGCTAGATATATTATTCCAGAGCTCCTTTATAAATGGCATAATTTTTGGACCATATTTCATATATATAACAATATATATCCAAAGCAAATAATTATCGGATTAATCCAAATGGCCAAAATTAAATATCCATGAGCTCCTAAAAATATTGGTTTGATTTTTATCTCTGTCCAATATTTTCAGAGGGCAACATGAGCATTTTCTTGGACCCTTTTGGAGAAATTTTTATTTGGGTCATTTTCAAAAATGATTCTGAGGGTTCCACCAATCCTCATTTCAAATTTAAATGAAATTTAAATATGATGCACAAATGGCTAGCTAGTCTAAGTCATACCAGACTAGGGATGTGACAACTCGCCCCCACTTGAAAAAATCTCGTCCCGAGATTCAGGGGTCGACGGAAAGAAAGCGGGGTACTCCAGTCGAAGACGATCTTCTCGCTCCCAAGTAGCTTCTCTCTCGGAATGATGAGACCACTGAACTTTGAGAAACTTGATGTTCTGACGTCGGGTAACACGCTCTGCTTGATCAAGAATGCGAACCGGGTACTCTCGGTATGTGAGGTTATCTTGGAGATCAAGCGTTTCGTGGTCCACTCCGCGGATGGGATCCGAGAAGCAACGCCTGAGTTGAGAGACGTGGAAGACATCATGAACTCGAGAAAGATGTGGGGGTAGTTCCAACTGGTAGGCAACCTCTCCTCGTTTAGCGAGAATGCGAAAAGGACCAATGTAACGAGGAGCCAACTTGCCCTTGATACCGAAACGATGGGTACCCTTCATGGGAGTAACCCGAAGGTAAGCTTTTCGCCAACTTCATAAGTCATATCCTTATGATGACGATCATACTGACTCTTTTGACGAGACTGGGCTGTTTTCAAATTCTCACGAATGATGCGAACTTGCTCTTCTGCCTCCTGGATCATGTCCGGTCCAAAGAATTGTCTTTCACCGGTTTCTGACCAGTTCAAAGGTGTTCGACATCTTCGTCCATAGAGAACCTCAAAAGGAGCTTTCTTGAGGCTGGATTGGTAGCTATTGTTATAAGCAAACTCGGCGAAAGGAAGACATTTCTCCCAATCCATACCGAATGAGATAACGCAAGCTCTGAGCATGTCTTCGAGAATTTGATTGACCCGTTCCACCTGACCACTCGACTGAGGGTGGAAAGCGGTACTGAAGGAAAGATGGGTTCCCATGGCAGTTTGGAAACTCTCCCAGAAATGAGAAGTGAAAAGACTGCCACGGTCTGAATTGATCTCTAGTGGAACACCATGAAGTGACACTATTCGAGAAATGTATAAGTCAGCAAGCTGACTAGCAGTGATACTCTCTCGAACAGGAAGGAAGTGAGCCACTTTGGAAAGACGATCAACGACTACGAAGATAGCGTTATTCCCTCTCTTGGTCCTGGGAAAGCCGGTGATGAAGTCCATACCAACTTTATCCCATTTCCATTCAGGAATAGCTAAAGGCTGAAGGGTGCCAGCAGGCCTTTGATGCTCTGCCTTAACGCGACGACAAACGTCACAGTTAGCAATGAACTCAGCGATTTCTCTCTTCATCCTGGTCCACCAGAACTTCTGGCGTAGGTCCTGATACATCTTAGTACTACCGGGATGAATCGTGAGAGGAGATTCATGCGCCTCCTTAAGAATCAATTGTCGAAGATGTTGCTTCTTGGGGACCACCAGGCGGTTCCCAAAGAAAACAACACCTCGATCATCTATAGAGAAACTACCAGCAATACCCTTGGCAATGTTTCTCTTGATCCGGGTAATCCCCGTATCATGCTTCTGGGCTTCTATGATAAGATCCACAAGGGTAGGTTTCGCCACCAAGGTAGAAAGGAATCCGTGAGGAGCAATGTGAAGATTAAGCTTACAGAATTCCTCATGGAGAAGTGGTTGGCCTTGCTGCAACATGAGATTGTTGCAATAGGATTTACGGCTTAGAGCATCAGCCATGACATTGGCTTTGCCTGGGGTGTAGGTAATCCCTAGATCATAATCTGTGATCAACTCCAACCAACGTCTTTGCCTAAGGTTCAGATCCGGTTGGGTGAAGATATACTTGAGACTCTGGTGATCGGTGTAGATCTCGCAACGTTTACCAAGAAGGTAATGTCGCCAGGTCTTGAGTGCATAGACTACGGCTGCAAGCTCTAGATCATGTGTAGGATAATTCTCCTCATGTGGATGCAACTGTCGAGATGCATAGGCAATCACATGACGATCCTGCATAAGAATGCAACCTAGTCCCTGTCGTGAGGCGTCGCAGTAGATAATAAAGTCTTTAGTGAAATCCGGTGGCACAAGTATGGGAGCAGAAGTCAGGCGTCTTTTCAGTTCCTGAAAACTGTACTCACACTGTGGGGACCACTCAAACTTTTTATCTTTCTTGAGAAGTTCCGTGAGGGGTTTGGCTACTTTGGAGAAGTTTTCAACAAAGCGGCGACAATAGCTGGCTAGACCAAGGAAACTCCTAACTTGTTTGACTGTTCAGGTGGAGTCCAATCGAGAACGGCTTGAACTCTCTCGGGATTGACAGCAATGCCCTTACCAGAGATTACGTGGCCTAAGTAGGTCACTTCTGGCAACCAAAATTCACACTTGGAGAACTTGGCATAAAGGCGGTGCTCTCTGAGTTTTTCTAACACAAGTCTAAGATGTTCGGCATGCTCTTCCTCGTTCTTCGAGTAAATAAGAATATCATCGAGGTAAACCACGACGAACTTATCTAAGTACTCCATGAAGATCGAGTTCATCAAGCGGGAGAATGTAGCTGGAGCGTTAGTTAGACCAAAGGACATGACGGTGTACTCGTACTGACCATAACGAGTGACAAAGGCTGTCTTGGGAATGTCCCCGTTTCTGATTTTGATTTGGTGGTATCCTAACCTTAAGTCCATCTTGGAGAAGACTGAGGATCCAGCGAGCTGATCATACAGGTCGTTGATCCTGGGGAGCGGATACTTGTTCTTTATCGTGACCAAATTAACGGGACGATAATCTACGACCATCCGGTCCGTACCGTCTTTCTTCTTGACAAAGAGGACGGGGCAAGCCCAAGGAGAAGAACTAGGACGGATGAAACCCTTTTGCAAGGACTCATCAAGTTGTTTCTTAAGCTCGGCTAGTTCTAAGGGTGCCATCTTGTAAGGTCTCCGGGAGATTGGAGCTGTTCCTGGGATAAGATCTATGACGAACTCTACATCTCTGTCAGGTGGAACACCTGGCAGTTCCTCTGGAAAGACATCCGGAAAGTCACGGACTACCGGGATATCTTCAAGGTCTGGAAGAGGGCTGGCATTAAGAGAATAGAGCTGACGCTTTGCAACTCTAGTGGAGACGGTGACTATCTTGCCAGATGGGTGTGTAAGCTGAACAGATCTTGTGTAACAATCAATCTTGGCATGATGAGCTGTCATCCAGTCCATACCCAAGATGATGTTAATATCTGAGGACTTGAGGGCTACAAGTGATGCAAGGAATACAAGTCTATCAACAAGGATTTCGTTACCATGGCTGATTCTGGTGGTCTGCCATCTAGACCCTGGGGTTTGGATTTCAAGCGGAGTTGGCATATCACAAAATGACATGTCGTGCAAACGAGCATAGCCTTCAGAAATGAAGGAGTGAGATGCCCCAGTATCGAATAGAACTGATGCTGGGTGACAATTGACAAGGAGTGTACCAAGAACGACATCTGGATCATCATGAGCGTCTTTAGCTGAGACGTGATGCACACGTCCACGTTCAGTGGGAACTGACTTGACACTGATCATCTTGCGTGATGGCTTAATACAGCCAACAGTCTTCTCGGGCTGGGGTGGAGCATAACTAGTCTGAGAGCAATCACGTGCATAGTGTCCTGGCTTCCCGCATGTGAAGCAAGTCCCTGAGGTTGGACGTGGACCCGCACTGACAAGCGGTCTACCAGTAGGCAAGGGTGGAACATACGACTGAGCTGGGGAAGGCACCACATAGGATGGCCTCGGTGTATATCCGGAAGGAAGAGCGGAGTTTGGAACCCAAATCCGGCGCTTCTGGGAACTAGAGCCAGAGGAAGATCCCAAATTACGGGTGTGCTTACGAGACTCCTCGTAAGTGAGCTGAGCTGTCTCTGCATTGATGGCCTTGTTCACAAGGGCTTGGAATGTATCACAATGATGCAGGTGGAGATCACGGCGCAACTTGGGGTTGAGACCCTTCCGGAACCTAGCTTGCTTCTTGGCGTCCGTGGACACTTCTTCTGTGGCATAGCGAGCGAGGTTCTCAAACTCTCGGCTGTAAGCATCAACAGCCATCTTATTCTGGGTGAAACTACAGAACTCTTCTCTCTTGCGATCAATGAGGGCCTGGGGAATGTGATGCTCGCGAAAAGCCTCAGTGAAATCCTTCCAGGTAGAAATCTGGCCAGCTGGAAGCAAAGCCTCATAGTTCTGCCACCAAAGACTAGCAGGACCTTCCAGGTGGTATATGGCATAAGTGACCTTGTCATCTTTAGCTACGTTCGCAGAACGCAGCTTATGAGTGATGCTACGGAGCCAGTCATCTGCATCGAGTGGCTCGATGGAATGATGAAAGGTGGGGGGATGCAAACGAATGAAATCATGAATGGTAGCAGACCCTTTGAACTGATGTGCAGTGTTCTCCTCGATACGTGCCAACAAACGGTTAGACTCACGCTTGTTCCTCTCCATCTCTAGCATGAACTCTGTCAACGAAGGCTGGTCGGGAGGATCCTCATCCCTACCATCTCCGTGGTTCTGGCTACGAGCAATAGAACTTGATGACATCCTGAGAAACGAAACCCAGGGATGAAATCAACATTAACTATAGACTGTAGAATGTAGCACAAGGAATTAGTATCTCTCGAACTCCTGGGAAAATTCCGGCAGCATAACGGCAGTAAAATGCTCAGAATGAGACATCCTACTAGAAATGGGGTGGTAACATACTCATCATCATCACTCAAGGTTCTGAGGTAGTACTAAACAGACTACACCGGAAGTACTCGAAAACTGGGGTATGACTCTGATCAACCAATCCTAAGGGACTACGGAGTAGTAACACGTGATCCTGATAGACGGAAGAGAAGCCTAGTTCCTTAATCCCGTCGGAAAGATAGGATGACTCAGATCAGAAGGTCATGAGGTATATGGAGTAAAAAGAGCCTTACGTTCCAACCCACAATCAATTCCCTTACATAACTAAAGATTTTCTATACTCAACTTCGACCAGTTTGGCTTGGTAATCCTACAGGCAGTCAGGCTCTGATACCAGTGCTGTCAGGACCCCGACTCAATGCCACATCGATCTAGCATGTAACACCTCATATCACTTTGCGGCCTCACGCACGGTATCCCCACGGGTGTCGCCTTACCTTTGCCCGGGACCGTTTGCGCCTTTTGGCACACGTATATGATGGTGTCGCTAGCATCCATATGATAAGGAGCCCGGGCTGACATGGCTAGTCGTAAACCCAAAGTTGCACTAACTTACAGGGACAGGCATCCATGACCCAACATCGAACGTGTCGGTCATCAGCGAGTGAATCCAGGCTGTAGCACTGGGCTAACAGGACTCCGGTGAACCGGGCTGTAGCGGGCTAGCAGGACTCCGGTATTCATCGCGTGACATTTCCCCGAAGGGACAGACACAGGATCGAAGAAGGACACATGCCGGCCTGCCTAAGTGTTCCGGAAGCAGTAGCAAGCTACCAGGGCTCAGTGGAAGCACTAGGAGACATTTCCCGGTAAGAGAGGCTACTAAGAATAAACAACTAGATAGTCAGATCCCACACATAGCAATACACATTACACGTACGCATAACATGCAAGTATGTGCTGTACAACATGGCATCACAGCATAACTCAACAATCATATAGATAAAGGCTCAGAAGAGCCATCATAGCATTTATTGCAAACAGGGGTCACAAAACCCATCATACAGAGCATACAAGCAACAAGCGGAAGCATTACATGTCTGGGTACAGACATCTACAAATGAAAAAGGCTGAAGAGCCTGACTATCTACAACATCCGATCAAGATCGTAGCTGAGGTACTAGCTACTAGTCGAAGTCCACGAGAACACTAGTAAGACCGAAGTCTCCGCTGCAAAAACATAAATAAAGCAACATGAGTACAAAGGTACTCAGCAAGACTTACATCAGATCCTATCATACATGCATGTGTATCAAGAAGGTAATGTGGGGTTTAGTTGCAGCAAGCCAGCTTTGACTCTGTGGCTATCCTGTTCTACGACTACCAGAAACTCTAAAGGTGAGACAACGTACACGAGTCCACTAATCACCATACAATACACTACTATGGGTTCATCCCCGTCTCCCTACGAGAAGGCCATCCATAGCACTCACACTTGTCTTGAGCATTTTAGAGTATCCACTTCAGGTTGTCTATGTACCATGTAAGCATCCAAGAAGTCCATAACCGCGGACTCGGCTATTCGAATAGTTCATGTTAACCCTGCAGGGGTGTACTTCTTCACACACGCTCTCGCCACTTACCGCCATGTACACGTCATGTATCTCGGCAACCTTCAAGCGGAAGCCTGGCGAGGGTGTCGGCCACGACCTGACTAACCACACAAGACTCTAGCCCAGGTTTATCGCCTATTCGGGTTCCATCCGCAAGGAGATCCGGCCGGGGTGTCACTTACGGCCCCAAACGATGTGTACAGGGTTCCCGAGCCCACCATCCGGGTGCCACTCGGTACACCAGGCCACGTGTGCCTAGTCTGTCCCAAGCCCACCCTGCCGGGTGCCACTTGGTAGAAAAATAGCACTACCTACAAACACCAGAAACTAGTTGCGACTCCTGGACAGAGACCAAGTTGGTTAATAAGTCGAGAGGGGTCGAGTTACCGGAACCCAATGTGTGGTAGTATCGAGTCATTGGACAACATACATAGAACTCAGTGCTTAAGGACGGTTCCAGTGAGACAACCCACCATGTACTCCTACATGGCCTCTCACCGCTACCTTTACCAAATCGTGTTCACACACACTTCACTCTCAGCATCAGAACATATCGTAACACTCCAATTCATTCCCAATGAACCAGACCTGACACAACTCTAAGCAATAGCAGGCATAGCATAGTAGGAACACAACAATGGCTTCAATCAACTCCTACACATGCTAGTGGGTTTCAACTATTTACTGTGGCAATGACAGGTCATGCAGAGGAATGGGTTCAACTACCGCAGCACAAAGTAGCAGATGAACCGTTGTTGTCCTAATGCAATAACTGAGAGCAGGAGCGAGAGAGTAGGGTTTTATCGAAATGAACAAGGGGGTTTGCTTGCCTGGTAGATCAGCAAGGAAGGCACTGCTTCATAGATAGGCACTCTGGAACAGACTCCGGAGCAGGACCTATCGAGAAGGAACAGTGTCGGCAATCAAAACACAATCATATGCAACAATATGATGCATGAACATGGCATGTA
The DNA here is from genome assembly GCF_018294505.1 of Triticum aestivum. Classification (NCBI taxonomy): domain Eukaryota; kingdom Viridiplantae; phylum Streptophyta; class Magnoliopsida; order Poales; family Poaceae; genus Triticum; species Triticum aestivum. The sequence continues at coordinate 168,912,095 of NC_057806.1, forward strand.
GATGTGATGTTGTTTGAGCTAATGCAACTAGTAATCATTTGGCTTGAAGTCCATTTGAACCAAAAGTTCAAATGCATCTCCAAGTTAAGCTCCTATATATGCCATAATGTGTTTTCTCATATTCAGCATGTATAAGTTGGTTTGTCATGCATGAAACTAGTACAGATGGAAAGATTGCATTTTTCTGATAATTTTTCATATATAAATTATTTTAGTCTGAGCTACGGTTGAATTGTTATGAATTTTTGAAGTTTAAAACAATTTCTGGAATTTTCTGATTAAATTTAAATCCAGAAATCATATATTGCGCCAGCATGACGTCAGCACGACGTCAGCGGTCAACTGCGGCTGGCTGGGGTCAAACCTGACGTGTGGGGCCCACACGTCAGTGACAGGGGGTTAGACAGAGGGTTAATTTAATTCTAATTAAAAGTTAGTGGCGCTGGGGCCCACTGTCAGCCGCAGGGGGGGTTAATTAAGCGGTGATTAGCACTAAGCTAATCACCTGACGGGCCGGGCCCACATGGCAGGGCTCAGGCGACGGGGCTCGCCGCCGGCGACCTCTGGACGCGGCGGAGTCCGCGCCACAGGCCACGGGGACTGCGTCTGAGAGCACCGGGGCGTAGCCCGGGCTCTCGCTCATCTGGTGGGGCAGGTGGAAGTAGCGGGGGAGGCCGGAGCTCGCCGGAGCAAAGCTCGTGGCGGCGGCCGGAGCTCGCCTTTGAGCGGGAACGGGCTGCGGGGCATGGGGAGGCCACCTGAGGGGCTCGGTGGCACCCTCGTGGCACTAGGAGCGCGATGGGATGCTCGGTTTGGGCGGAGGCGGGCCGAGACGGCGACGGCGACATGGACGGCGGCGAGAGGCTCCGGCCGTGGTGGGGAACGGTGCTACGGCGTGGAAACGAGGGGGAGAAGAGAGGGGAACAGTACGGAGCTCACCGCGGACCCAGCGAAGGCGTCAGCGGGCTCGGGGACGTCCTGCGTGCGGCGAATCGACGGTGGTGGTGGTCGGAGCCCGAGGTGGAAGACGACGGCGACGGCGGCTCCACAGGGCGTCCGGAGGGGCACGGCTTGACAGAGAGGTGGTGGACGACGTGGCAGGGCTACCGGACTCGAAGCGAGGGAGAGGGGGAGGTGGTGGCCGCGGCAACGGCGAGCGGTGGCGTCGGTGGCGTTCGGCCGTGAGAGAGAGAGAGTGACAGAGGAGAGGAAGAATCGGGGGAAGAGTGAGAGGGTACGGGGGGGCGTGGTGACGCGCGGGATCGTCCAGAGCGACGGGGGGGCGCCAGGCAAGCAGGGAGGCTGGTGGCGTGGCGCGGTGGCGCGCGCGCGCGCCGGGCACGCTCCCCTCCCTCTGTCGAGGACGAAGACGACAGAGGAGGAGGCGGGCTGGGCCGCCTGCTGGCTGGGCCGGCCTGCTGCTGCTGGGCCAGAGGCGCCAGGTTGAAGCCCAGGTAAGGTTTTCCTGTTTTATTTCTTTTTCTAAATTTTCTGACATTTGTTTTGATTTAATAAAATACTAAATCAACTTATTACCTTCTGCCAATTTTTGCAGGAGCTAGATATATTATTCCAGAGCTCCTTTATAAATGGCATAATTTTTGGACCATATTTCATATATATAACAATATATATCCAAAGCAAATAATTATCGGATTAATCCAAATGGCCAAAATTAAATATCCATGAGCTCCTAAAAATATTGGTTTGATTTTTATCTCTGTCCAATATTTTCAGAGGGCAACATGAGCATTTTCTTGGACCCTTTTGGAAAAAAAATTATTTGGGTCATTTTTAAAAATGATTCTGAGGGTTCCACCAATCCTCATTTCAAATTTAAATGAAATTTAAATATGATGCACAAATGGCTAGCTAGTCTAAGTCATACCAGACTAGGGATGTGACACCGCGTCCTGAAGTCCCCGAGCTGGGTGCGACTGCTGCAGTCCCCGAGCCGCTTGGTGAGGTCGTCGGGCCGACAGTTGCAGTCCCCGGGCCGAGTTGTGAAGTTTCTGGGCCGGGTGCGACTGTCACAGTACTGCGGGAACTGCTGAGGTCCGTGAGCCGGCTGCCGCAGCCCTAGAGTCGGATTCGTCGGCCTCGGGAGGAGCCGGCACAAAGATGGACTCAGACTCCGGAGAGGGCTTGATCGACGGCTTGAGGAGGCGCTGAAGTGAGATACCAGCTGGTATTGCTTGCCGGGTGGAGCCGATTCGTGCCAAGGCATCTGCTTGCTCATTGTCGGCTCTTGGCACATGAAGGAACTCGCACCCCTCGAAGTATCCACCGAGTTGCTGGACAAAAAACGGTAGCTTGCCATATTTGCATCCTTAGCGTCCCAGTCACTAGAAGACTGCTGGACTACCAAGTCGAAGTCGCCATAGCATAGGATCTGGCGGATGCCGATTTCCTTGGCCAACCAGAGGCCGTGTATTAGTGCTTCATACTCAGTCACATTGTTGGAGGCGGCAAAGTGGATTTGCAATGTGTACTTGAGCTTGTCGCCTTTGGGAGAGGTGAGGATGATGTCGGCTCCCAAACCAGTGCGCATCTTTGAACCATCAAAATGCATCTGCCAATGGGTGGAGTCTGGCGCTGGCGGCAGGTACTGGGTCTTGGCCCTGTCGATGAGGAAATCGGCCAGTGCTTGGGACCTGATGACGGTGCGAGGCTGGTAGTAGATGGTGTAGGGGGGCAACTTGATGGCCCATTTGGCCACTTGACCAGAAGCATCTCTGTTGCCAATGATCTCAGCGAGTGGGGCGATGCAGACAACAGTGATTGGATGCTCCTGAAAGTATGGCTTCAGCTTCTTGGCGGTGAAATGCACGCCGTAGCACATCTTCTGATAGTGGGGGTAGTTCTGCTTGGAGGCGGACAACTCTTCACTTAGGTAATACACCAGCCTCTAGACTGGTAATGCCTTGCTGTCTTCCTTGCGCTCCACAACTATGACTGTGCTAACCACCCGGCTGGTGGCAGCGATGTAAAGGTACATGGGCTCTTTAGCAGTCGGAGCCGCCAGGACAGGCGGCATGGTCAACATCTTCTTTAGCTGGAGAAAAGCGTCATCCGGCTGGTCGTTCCACTCGAAATGAGTGGTCTTCTTCATGAGCTGGTACAAGGGAAGAGCCTTCTCGCCCAGCCGACTGATGAACCGGCTGATGGACGCCAAGCAGCCGGTGAATTTCTAGACGTATCGCAGTCGGGTGGGCTTCTCCATCCTCTCGATGGCTTTGGTCTTCACAGGGTTGCACTCAATGCTGCATTCTGAGACCAGGAAGCCAAGGAGCTGGCCGGCTGGTACTCCGAACACACACTTTTCCAGGTTGAGCTTGATTTGAAATCGGTGCAGATTTTCAAAGGTTTCCTTGAGATCTTCGAGGAGTGTGTTGCGCTTCTCCGTCTTCACCACGATATCATCTACGTAGACGTGGGCATTTCTGCCGAGTTGCTTGAGGAGGCACTTCTGCATGCAACGCTGAAAAGTGGCACCGGCATTTCTTAGGCCGAATGTCATAGTCAGGTAGCAAAAGGATCCAAATGGTGTGATGAATGCGGTCTTCAGACAGTCTACCGGGTTCAACTTGATCTGGTGATATCCTGAGTAGGCATCCAAAAAACTCAACAGCTCGCATCTGGCTGTGGAGTCTATCACTTGGTCTATCCGTGGTAGAGCAAACGGATCCTTTGGGCAGGCCTTGTTGAGGCTGGTGTAGTCAATGCATATGCGCCATTTGTTATTCTTCTTCAGTACAAGGACTAGATTGGCAAACCATTCTGGGAAGAAAACTTCCATGATGAAGCCGACTGCCAATAGACGGGCGATCTCTTCCCCAATGATTCTTCTTTTTTCATCCGACAGTCGGCAGAGGAGTTGCTTGACTGGCTTGGCATCTTCTCTGACGTGTAGCTTGTGCTCGGCGAAATCCATCAGAACACCCGTCATGTCTTTGGGAGACCATGCGAAGATGTCCCGATTCTCACGGAGGAAATCGACGAGCTCGCTTTCCTATTTGCTGTCAAGGTTTGCGCCTATGACAGCGTACCTCTCCGAGTGCTCTGGGTCCAATGGTATCTTCTTTGTCTCCTTGACCGGCTTGAAGGATCCTTCAGCTTCCGCCTCCTTGGGATCATGAGACATGTCCGGCCGCTTGCCGGCCATGGCCACAACCCGGCCAAGGAGCCACTTCTCGGCGGCGATCACAAGGGACTTGGCCAGCCGGCTGCTGGCGGCCGCACAATCGGACGACTTCTGATAATCTCTGGAGATGGTAATGACTCCCTTGGCACTCGACATCTTCATCTTGAGGTAGGCATAATGTGGCACCGCCATGAACTTGGCTAAAGCAGGTCGGCCAAGCAGTGTGTGGTACGGGCTTTCCAGGTTGACCACCTCAAACCAGATGGGCTCTCAGCGGAAATAGTCTTTATCCCTGACGAGGACATCTATCTGGATCTTGTTGATTGGTGAGTGAGAAAGGCCACGAACTATGCCATGGAAGATAGTTCGACTGGGCAGGAGATGCTTGGGTTTGATCTTCAACTTCTCCATGGTATAGGATGTTGATGTTGCTGCCGCCATCTATCAAGATTCGAGAGAAACGAGTAGCTCACCTCTCCGTGGCAAAGGTGGCCTCCAACACCAAAGCGTAAGATCCCGGAGAAGGCATTACTTCCGGGTGATCAGCCCGGCTCCAACTGATTGGCCTCTATGACGAGTGCATGAACTCTGGAGCTTCAATGGCCACGACATTCACCTCACGAGACTGTCGGCGCCGGCTGCGCCTGTCATTGGCCACACTGGTGAAAACAACATATGCTCCATGTTCTTTAGGGAATTGATCTTGAACAGCGTTGATTGCTGGATGGGCCGTCGGCTGCTGAGGAGACGGAGGCGGCTGGCCAGCAGGCGGCGGTGGTTGCAGCCCTTCGCCCTTGGAGATTCGTGTGAGCCAATGACTCTTCCGGGTGGTGTGGTTGGACAGCTTCGCTCCGCTGTGGAACTTGCAGGGAGCATCAAGAGTCTGCTCATAGGAGAAGGCGGGTAACCAGTTGGGCTTGCCGCCCTTCTGGCGCTTGGGAAGAGGCTGCCCTTCCGGCTACCGGTCTTCGACTGCAGCCACCTGCCGGCTGGTGGAAGCCGGCATAGGGGCTTTTCGCTTGTTGTCGCTTTGCTACTGGGGCCGAATGGTATCGCCAGCCGGGGTCTGAGGAGCCACCTTTCCAGATGCAACAACCTAAATCTCCATCTTCATGGAGGAATCGGCCGTTGCATACTTGTCTGATATGATTAGCAGCTTGTCGAGGCTCGTCTGCTCGTCGCAGAGGAGCCGGTGTTTGAGCAAAGTGCCTTCTCTACACCCAGTCGTGAAGTACTCGATGGCCTGCACCTCGTGCACGCCCTCGCAAGAGTTACGTAGCTCGGCCCAACGCGTGAGGTAGTCGCGAGTCGATTCGTTGGGGCCTTGGATGCACAAGGAGAGCTGGCGAGGCTTGGGCGGCCGCTTATACGTGCTGGTGAAGTTGCGGACGAAGGCCTCAGTGAAATCTACCCAGCTGTTGATGCTGTAGGGCTTCAGGCTGTTCAACCATGTCCGGGCGGTTCCCTGGAGCATGAGTGGAACGTACTTCACAGCAACACGCTTGTTGCCGTTTGCAATGCTGACGGCTGTGGAGTAGTCGACCAGCCAGTCCTCCGGTTTCACGGATCCGGTATACTTGGGCGTATCTCTTGGGAGCATGAACCCTTTGGGGAAGGGCTCATCTCTGATGCGGGGGCCGAAGCAAGGTAGGCCCAGCGCGTCTTCTTCATCTAGCGCCAGGGATCGGTTGAGACGATCGATCCGGTGGCAGGCATCATTCTCTCTGATTCCTTCTCGGGGGCCAAGCCGGCCTCCAAGACTCGGATGATAGACAGGCGGCGGAGACACGCGCTTTTCTCTGTGTTGGGGAGGCTGGTAGCCGCCTAGTCGTTCCACTGCACGAGGGCGGCCGTCTTGGTCGCGCTCGATGGTGATGTGCGTCCGGCTGTGGCTGTCAGCCGGCTCCTTGTCTCGTTGATGTCTACTACACAACCTTCTTCTTGTAGACATTGTTGGGCCTCTAAGTGCAGAGGTTTGTAGGACAATAGAAAATTTCCCTCAAGTGGATGACCTAAGGTTTATCAATCCATAGGAGGCGTAGGATGAAGATGGTCTCTCTCAAGCAACCCTGCAACCAAATAACAAAGAGTCTCTTGTGTCCCAACACACTCAATACAATAGTAAATTGTATAGGTGCACTAGTTCGGCGAAGAGATGGTGATACAAGTGCAATATGGATGGTAGATAAAAGTATTTGTAATCTGAAATTATAAAAACAGCAAGGTAACTAATTGTAAAAGTGAGCATAAACGGTATTGCAATGATAGGAAACAAGGCCTAGGGTTCATACTTTCACTAGTGCAAGTCCTCTCAACAATAATAACATAATTGGATCACATAACTATCCCTCAACATGCAAAAAAGAGTCACTCCAAAGTCACTAATAGGGGAGAATGAACGAAGAGATTATGGTAGGGTACGAAACCACCTCAAAGTTATTATTTCCAATCAATCCGTTGGGCTATTCCTATAAGTGTCACAAACAGCCCTAGAGTTCGTACTAGAATAACACCTTAAGACACAAATCAATCAAAACCCTAATGTCACTGAGGGAGTCCTGGATTAGGGGGTGTTCGGATAGCCGAACTATACCTTCAGCCGGACTCCTGGACTATGAAGATACAAGATTCAAGACTTCGTCCCGTGTCCGGAAGGGACTTTCCTTGGCGTGGAAGGCAAGCTTGGCGATACGGATATTCAGATCTCCTACCATTGTAACTGACTCTATGTAACCCTAACCCTATCCGATATCTATATAAACCGGAGGGTTTTAGTCCGTAGGACAACATACACATCAACAATCATTCCATAGGCTAGCTTCTAGGGTTTAGACTCTCTGATCTCGTGGTAGATCTACTCTTGTACTACCCATATCATCAATATTAATCAAGCAGGACGTAGGGTTTTACCTCCATCGAGAGGGCCCGAACCTGGGTAAAACTTGTGTCCCTTGCCTCATGTTACCATCCGGCCTAGACGCACAGTTCGGGACCCCCTACCCGAGATCCGCCGGTTTTGACACCGACATTGGTGCTTTCATTGAGAGTTCCTCTGTGTCGTCGCCGTCAGGCTCGATGGCTCCTACGATCATCGATAGCGATGCAGTCCAGGGTGAGACCTTCCTCCCCGGACAGATCTTCGTCTTCGGCGGCTACACGGCTGACATCCGCGGGGACTTGATCCTCGAAAGCTACGCCCCTGACCGTCAGGTCAGATTTGGAAGTTTAAACTACACGGCTGACATCCGCGGGGACTTGATCCTCGACGGATTTGAGCCACTGCCGAGTGCGCCGCACTGTCCCGCCGAGCATGAGCTAGCTCTGCCGCCGAACAGTGCCCTGCAGGCCGCACCCGCATCGGCTCCGATCCTTAATTCGGAGGCAACTACGTCGATCGAGGATGGGCGGTTGCATGCCTCCTCGGGGGCTGCGATCCCAACGGCGATTGAGCCAAACACCAGCCCCGCACTCCAGGAGACTCGTGACTCCAAGGAGCCAGACTCCTTTCCGGACTCCGTACCCTCCGCGCCCCGGCCAATCGAATCCGATTGGGCGCCGATCATGGAGTTTACTGCCGCAGACATCTTTCAGCACTCGCCTTTTTGCGATGTTCTGAAGTCACTGAAGTCTCTCTCTTTATCAGGAGAGCCCTGGCCGGACTACGGCCAACAAGGTTGGGATTCGGACAATGAAGAAATTCAAAGCCCACCCACCACCCACTTTGTAGCCACTGTCGATGACTTAACCGACATGCTCGACTTCGACTCCGAAGACATCGACGGTATGGATGCCGATGAAGGAGACGTTGAGGAACCAGCGCCCATTGGGCCCTGGAACGCCACCTCGTCATATGGCGTATACATGGTGGACGCACCAAAAGATGATGACAAGGAACGGAAGGACGCACCGAAGGCTTGTTCCCTTGAAAAGCAGTTAAAGCAGCGACGCAAGAGCCGCCCCAAATCCCGCCTCTACAGAAATAGCGATCACACAGACCCAACGCTGGAGCAGGGCGAACCGCTGCCGGACAACGGCAATCCAGATAATCAAACCGAACAAACAAATCCTACCAAGGATAATGGCCCGGACAACATAACGCCGGACAGACACCCAGAGCAGCAGACTGCCCGTAAAAGGCTTGTTGCCACCGCCAGGAGCCTGAAAAAACAGAAGCAAAGGCTCAAGGCCACACAAGACACAGTCCAATTCAGATGGAGTAAAATACTCAGCACAGCAGCAAGGTACGGCGACAATCGCCCCTCCAAGAGCTACCCAAAGCGGAAGCTGCTGCCCGAATTCGATGAGGAGGCCTCAGAACCTCCACAACCAAATATCAAAGTAGCCACCTGGTCGGATAGACGACCCCTCTACCAACATAGAGCGGCATACAACGCCACTCACAATACAATACGCGACCCATGCGAGGGCTCGCACCCAAAGGACGGCGCAACAAGATCCATCTATGGACCACGCAAGCGCGCCCCAGCATACAACGCAACACAACAAACATCCGAACAACGCGGTACACCCAGCTATAGGGGTGCCGCACACCCCCTGTGTTTCACCGATGAGGTGCTAGACCATGAATTTGCAGAGGGATTCAAACCAGTAAACATAGAGGCATACGACGGAACAACAGACCCCAGAGTCTGGATTGAGGACTACATCCTTCACATCCATATGGCTCGAGGAGACGATCTCCACGCCATCAAGTACTTACCCTCAAGCTCAAAGGGCCAGCTCGTCACTGGCTCAAAGGCCTCCCCGAAAGCTCCATTGGAAGTTGGGAAGAGCTCGAAGACGCCTTTCGGGCAAATTTTCAAGGGACTTATGTCCGACCTCTGGATGCAGACGATTTGAGTCATATAACTCAACAGCCCGGAGAGTCAGCCCGAAAGCTTTGGAACAGGTTTCTTACTAAAAAGAACCAGATTGTTGACTGTCCGGACGCCGAAGCCTTGGCAGCTTTCAAGCATAGCGTCCGCGACGAATGGCTCGCCAGACACCTCGGCCAAAATAAGCCGAGAACGATGGCCGCATTAACAAACCTCATGACCCGCTTTTGCGCTGGTGAGGACAGCTGGCTAGCCATATGCAGCACCAGCGACCCCAGTACATCCGAAGTTAGTGATGGAAACACTAAATCACGGCGCAACAGCAATAGCAAACGCCGGATTAAAGAAGATAACATGAAGGGCACGACAGTAAATGCCGGATTGAAAAGCTCTCGGCCAGGTCAAAAGCCGCCCCCTAAAGGCACCAGGGACGAACTGTCCAGCCTCAACAAAATCTTGGACCAAGTATGCCAGATCCATAGTACCCCTGGTAAACCCGCTAATCATACCCACAGAGAATGTTGGGTCTTCAAGCAGTCCGGCAAGCTCAACGCCGTACACAAGGGGAGGATACACCAAGTGAAGACGAGGACGAGCCTCCCAAACAAGACACGGCGGAACAAAAGAAATTTCCACCATAAGTCAAAACAGTAAACGTGTTACATGTGATCAGGGGAAAAACAACACAGCACTTCCAGGAAAACATACCCAAGTGCCTGTCACCGCGAAGTCCTGCCACTGGTCATCTCAACTGATCACTTTCGACCATCACGATTACTCAGCAAGTATCCGGCACGCAGGATGGGCTGCCCTGGTATTAGACCCAGTAATTGACGGATATCACTTCACACAAGTCTTGATGGACGGCGGCAGTAGCCTAAACCTAATATATCAGGATACAATCCGCGGGATGGGGTTAGACCCAACACAAATTCGCCATAGCAATACTACCTTTAAAGGAGTAACGCCAGGCCCAGGGGCTCGTTGTACGGGCTCCCTCTCATTACAAGTTACATTTGGCTCCCCCGATAACTTCCGTCGCGAGCATTTAACTTTCCACATCGCTCCGTTTCAAAGTGGCTATCAAGCACTGCTCGGACGCGAAGCTTTCGCTCGCTTTAATGCAATACCACACTACGCCTCCCTCACACTCAAGATGCCCGGTCCACGTGGCATCATTACAGTGCACGGAGATATCAAGCGCTCTCTGCGCGCCGAAGAGAGTGAGGCTGCCTTGGCAGCCGAACATTAAAGGCGTCCGGACCAGCGATCGAGTCCGGCGCCGCTATTTACACCGAATAAGTGATCACACCCCTATTTGTCAATACAAGGGGCTCAACGCGCGCAGACAAGTGGCAATTTCTTATCATCTTCAATTATACATGGTTTCTTTAAAAACTATCTTTTTGCACGACAACTTTTTCACTTAACTTCCTCTCTTTTACAGACGATCATCGTGCTACACCCGTCCAGGATACGGCACAACGGAGACACAGGCGCAGACGTGCAGCAGGGACCCGCTCAAAGGATTCTTTTTAGATTAAGACCCTGCGTAAACCTTTTTTACTGTCTCTTGTTGATACATATCCACCGTTGTGAAGGATGCTGACGTCTTGGCATGTGGCCACGCCAGAACAATGCACGTACCTGGACACAAGGGGCTTCTTACAAAGGCCATTATTTAGGCCCGGTTTATACCACAAAGACCGAATACCTTAGGGAGTGTTCGGCGTCGCGAGTTTGGCCCTATATGCATCAGCTCCGAATCATTGTCTTTGGTCAAATGTTGGGTTTGCCCGGCTCCTGTGTTTTGGTGCCTTACGTTCCGCTTTACCGGCTAAGGTAGCACCAGGAGAACTACTGCGATTGTGCCCTGGTTCATCCGGACGAGCACCTCAGTAGAGAAAGCCGAAAACTGACTGTCATGATATAGCGTGAGACTGGTCAACCACTCGATGACCTGTGGGAATGTTAGAATTCCTCCGCCTTAACGAAGGGCCGTTTTCCGGCCAGGCATGTACGCACCCCGAGATCGGGAGAGTGCGGAGCCACCAGGGGCTATCTAGTAGCCCCACTGTCAAACTCCTATGGCTAAGTGAAAGTGTTAAAGCATTATAGTCCGGTTGCCTCGCTCGCTCCGCTATCACCTCCTTAATAGGACCAAGACGTTGGGTTAAGTGTGAACGCGTGTTTTTGCTAGCACCTCCGCATTATATGCGTGGGGGTTGAAGCCGACGACTGCAATCTTTCAGGTTATACACACGTATACAAAAACGGCCGCCCAGGAGGCATCATATTACTTTCAGGCAAAAGTATAAAAATAGCCTTATAAAACTCTATAAAAGCATTTCGCTTACAATGAGATTACATATCACTCAAACATAATATTTTTTGAGCACTGGGTCTCTACCAAACGGGCACCCTCAAGAACTTCTTCAAAGTAGTGCTCAGCAGCCTTTCGACCTATGGCCGAATCCCGCGCTGCAACATTGGTAGCATCCATCTCCGCCCAGTATGCCTTGACACGGGCAAAGGCCATCCGTGCGCCCTCTATGCACGCCGACCTCTTCATCGCATTAATGCGCGGCACCACGTCCAGGAACTGCTGCACCAAGCTGAAATAGCTGTTCGGTTTCGACCTTTCCGGCCATAGCTGATCCACAACGGACCTCATGGCGAGTCCGGACAACCTATTTAGTTCGGCCCATTCGGCTAATTGGTCAGTCAATGAAAGTGGACGCTCGGGAGTATGGAATTGTCTCCAAAATAGCTGGTCTACTTCATGGTCCGTCTGACCCTAGAAGTACTTGGCCGCATCGGCAGCGCTCGCCGCCAAATCCATATACACATCCTCCGAGCTCCACAGCCGATCCAGAGGGGCATACCGTGGATCTCCGAACTTCCTCCGCAACATAAAGGATTTCCCAGCTACAATATCCCCGGCTTCCCGCAGCTCCTCCTTCTTTGCCCTCATAGCAGTGCGGAGGTCTTTTCTCGTCGCAGCAGCCTTCTCCAGGTCCGATGCCTTCACCTGGTTTTCCTTTTCAAGAACCCGGCAACGGTCAACGGCGGCTTTTAATTCTATGGCCATCTTGGCCATCTTGTCTCGGCTTTCGCCATGTGCGGCCTTCTCGGCTTGCAACTCTTCGGCCGCCTTCAAAGCAGCCGCATTACCCAACCTCGCTTGTTCCTTGGCTCGGGCAAGTTCTGCCCGCAAGGCTTCAACAGTGGCAGCTCCATCTGCAGTCACAACATATTAAAGATATTGGCATTATGCTGCTCTTCCTATGTGACGTTTACCAGATAAAGCCACTTACCCTGTGCCTCGTCAAGCCTTTTGTTAACAAGCTCGATGTCGGCGTCTGCCGCATCCAACTGCCGTTCTAAATGGGCAAACTCGCTAGTCCGGCTAGCCACCGGAGCTTCCATCACCTGCACATAGAGGCGGTATGGTTATTACCTGGGAATTTGATCCTCTGTTCATCATCGTTTCCGACGACAACCAGAGTCTCAGGGGCTACTATCTACACAGGGCACACCTAGCATGTGCAGGACTATCATACATTCTTTTACGTACCTCAAAGCCTGTCAGTAGACTCATAAAAGCTTCATGCAATCCGCTTTCGGCGGACGATATTCTCTCCATCGCCGTATTCATCAGCACATGGTGTTCATCTGAGATGGCCGCTTGCCCCACCAACTACCTCAGAACATCCGATCACACACTAGATGGTGCCGGACTCTTTTGTCTGCTCTCTTCGGGAGCCGGACACTGGGAGCTTTGGGGGTCAATGGGATTATCTTCTGGCCTCACCGGACTCGGAGAGGCCCTCCGCGACGACACTTCAGGGTCGCCCGCTTCCGGAGCGGAGGAGTCCGGAGGAGGCGTTTCGCTCTCCATCATCTCTGGAAGAAGATCCCCCGAAGATGAGCTCATTTGAGTGGGGCTAAGGCCCGAACTGCTAAGATATATGCAGTGGTTATTTTCTCAGAAGAAAAAGATGGCATATCTGTACTGTTAAAGTATTCCGGGTCACTTACGACTCGCGGAAGAATTGATCCCCCCGCAGACTTTGTGCGGCAACAGCACCACCCAAGGTAGGACCCTCGGTGGGAGACTTCTTCTCTCGTTTGGAAGCTTCGGCTTCCGAATCCCCGGGCGCGGTCCTTTTCCTCTTCCAGTCGTCTTCCTTCATGGAGACGCCCGCTCCCTCGGTTAGAATGGGCAGCGTTGGGGGCCCGTGTCCGCCCTTACTGTCCTTCGTAGTATCTTCCTTCAAGGGCTCCAGTCAAGGTGCGATCTGGAGCATCTTTTCTTGGACCGGATTTTCCAAACCCTCAGGGAGGGGGGCCAAACACCGAATCAACATTGCCTTTGCTAGCCAGTCCTGATCAAAAAGAGAACTCTCAAAAATAACTTCATAACAAATGAGAGACAGTATGTTCGCCGGAAGATTCCTTACCTGTTCGGCGGTGCGGGTACTGCTCAGGCCCACGTCCTCGGTGATTTCCGGACACTCTACCTGAGGTCCGAAGAATGACTTGTACATCTCCTTGTGCGTCAAACCGAGGAAATTTTGAATGACACGCGGTCCCTCGGGATTGAACTCCCACAAGCGAAGGGGCCGGCGTTTGCAAGGATGGACTTCACGAACCAGCATAACTTGTGCTACCGCAACCAAACTGAAATCTCCATTGAAGAGATCTCGAATGCGGCTTTGCAGTATAGGCACGTCCTTGGCTGGACCCCAGCTTAGACCCCTGCTGATCCATGACATCAGTTGTGGTGGAGGGCCCGAGCGGAAAACAGGGGCGGCCGCGCACTTGGCGCTTCTAGGAGCCGTGATATAGAACCACTCATGTTGCCACAATTCAGACACCTCCGGGATGGAACCTTTGGGCCACGGAGCTCCCATCATCTTGCGTATTGAGGCACCTCCACACACTGCATGTTGCCCCTCGATCATCTTCGGCTTCACTTCAAAGGTCTTGAGCCATAGGCCAAAGTGAGGGGTATCCCGGAGGAAGGCCTCGCACACGACGATAAATGTCATGATATGAAGAAAGGAGTCCGGAGCTAGATCATGGAAGTCTAACCCGTAATAAAACATCAAACCCCTGACGAAAGGATCCAGAGCAAGGCCTGGACCTCGGAGGAAGTGGGAGACGAACACGACGTTCTTGTTGGGTTCGGGGGTAGGGACGGCCTGCCCTCGGGGAGGCAGCCGATGCGGAATTTCGGCGGTCAGATATCTGGCCTCCCTCAACTTTTTGATGTCTTCTTCCGTGACGGAGGAAGGCACCCATCTGCCTTGAATGCTAGATCAGGACATGACTGGAGGTTCGGAGCACCTGACCTGAACTTCGGGCATTTGACCTTGAGGTGGGGGAAGGATTCGATTGAGCACGGGAGGGAAAAATAAAAGCCTTGTCCCCTTTATAAAGAGGGTGAATATCAAGCGTCCTCTCCGTGTTCGCTTGGACTTGCCTATAATCTAGGAGTCCTAGAAGCGGTTGGGTTACCCACGCCCGTATTGATGAGAATCCCGGAATAAGGGGACACGATCTCTGCTTTAACAAGACGTGCCAAGGAAGCCACCTCGCATAACGCGCTAAGATGGGACAGTAAAACGGTTCGAATAAAAGCTTGGCCGTGGTGTGATGTCACACTACAGGAATACGTCAGCAGATTAGATTTGTGTAAATATTATTCTCTCTATGGCAATATGTGGAAACTTATTTTGCAGAGCCGGACACTATCTTTGTGTTCAAAATCTTCTATGAAGTACTTGGAGGAGGAACCCGCCTTGCAATGCCGAAGACAATTTGCGCGCCGGACTCGTCGTCATTGAAGCCTGGTTCAGGGGCTACTGAGGGAGTCCTGGATTAGGGGGTGTTCGGATAGCCGAACTATACCTTCAGCCGGACTCCTGGACTATGAAGACACAAGATTGAAGACTTCGTCCCGTGTCCGGAAGGGACTTTCCTTGGCGTGGAAGGCAAGCTTGGCGATACGGATATTCAGATCTCCTACCATTGTAACCGACTCTATGTAACCCTAACCCTATCCGGTGTCTATATAAACCAGAGGGTTTTAGTCCGTAGGACAACATACACATCAACAATCATACCATAGGCTAGCTTCTAGGGTTTAGCCTCTCTGATCTCGTGGTAGATCTACTCTTGTACTACCCATATCATCAATATTAATCAAGCAGGACGTAGGGTTTTACCTCCATCGAGAGGGCCCGAACCTGGGTAAAACTTCGTGTCCCTTGCCTCCTGTTACCATCCGGCCTAGACGCACAGTTCGGGACCCCCTACCCGAGATCCACCGGTTTTGACACCGACAGTCACCTAGATACTCCAATGTCAACTTAAGTATCCGTGGGTATGATTATACGATAAGCATCACACAATCTCAGATTCATCTATTTAACCAGCACATAGGACCTCAAAGAGTGCCCCAAAGTTTCTACCGGAGAATCATGACGAAAACGTGTGCCAACCCCTATGCATAGGTTCATGGGCGGAACCCGCAAGTTGATCACCAAAACATACATCATGTGAATCACGTGATATCCCATTGTCACCACAGATACGCACGGCAAGACATACATCAAGTGTTTTCAAATCTTTAAAGACTCAATCCGATAAGATAACTTCAAAGGGGAAACTCAATTCATTACAAGAGAGTAGAGGGGGGGAAGAAACATCATAGGATCCAAATATAATAGCAAAGCTCACGATACATCAAGATCGTAACACCTCAAGAACACGAGAGAGAGAGAGAGAGAGATCAAACACATAGCTACTGGTACATACCCTCAGCCCCGATGGAGAACTACTCCCTCCTCGTCATGGAGAGCACCGGGATGATGAAGATGGCCACCAGAGAAGGATTCCCCCTCCGGAAGGGTGCCGAAACGGGTCTAGATTGGCTTTCGGTGGCTACGGAGGCTTCTGGCGGCGGAACTCCCGATCTATTGTGCTCACCAATCGTTTTAGGGTATATGGAGATATATAGGAGGAAGAAGTACGTCAGGGAGGCCACGAGGGGCCCACGAGGGTGGAGGGCGCGCCCAGGGGGGTGGGCACGCCCCCCTGCCTCGTGACCTCCTCGCAGATCCCCCGACGTGCACTCCAAGCACTACAAAAAAATACACTTCCGTGATGATACGTGTTTGTCACAGTAGGTCGCTTTTTTTGTCATGCATGTACATCCATGACAAATTTATGACAGAATCAAGATAGTCATACCTGTGCTATCGTAGAAGTGTTCCATGACATTACCAAAATTATCATCACGGAAGTGTCCACTTCCATGACGATAAAATCGCGCGTCACAGAAGTGCTTTCGTCAAGGGTGACCGACACATGGCATCCACCATAACGGAACGCCGTTAAGCTATCGGGTCGGGTTTTGGATCCGATAACCCGTTAACAGTCCCGACCAATGGGGATTTTCCACATGTAAAATCATCATTGGCTAGAGGAAACATGTGTCGGCTCATTGTCGGGACAGATGTCATCCACTCACTGGACAGAAGGCGCCTATGATACGTCGACACGTGGCACGGCCCAACAAGTTTAAATGGGCCGGCCCAACAAGTTTAAATGGGCCGGCCCAACTAAAGGCCCACAAGATTTTGTGGACCATAATGGGCTGGCCCAGCTAAAGGCCCACGAGATTTTGCAGACCATAATGGGCTGGCCCAGCTAAAGGCCCACAAGATTTCGCGGGCCATAATTGGCCGGCCCAGGTACAGGCCCACAAGATTTTTGTGTGCCATAATAAGTCGGCCCAGGTAAAGGCCCACAAAATTCTTGCGGATCATAATGGGCTGGCCCAGCTAAAGGCCCACGAGATTTCACCGACATTAATGGGCCGGCCTAGCTGTAGGCCCACAAGATTTTGAGGACCCTAGTAGGCCGGACCGTTAATTGGCTGCCATGTTTTGGGCCAAATGCCGGCCCATATTTGATACTGTCTATTAATGGCCTGCCAAGCTCCGGGCCTAATAGTGGCCCATATGAGATCCAGCCCGTTAAAAGCCTACCACGTTCTGGGCCAAATTATGGACCAGATCAGGTCTGGCCCTTTAAGAGGTTTTGGGCCTAATTATGGCCCATATCAGATTCGGCCCATCAATTGAACACTATGCTTTTGGGCCCACTTACTAAAGGCCCACTTAGTAATTCGGCCTGATATTAGTTTTGGCCTGTTAAGGGCCCGTTTAACATTTCAGCCCTATATTAATTTTAGCCTGTTAAAAGCCTGTCATATAGTTGGGCCTAACTACGGCCCGATTTGCATCCGGCCTGCTCGCAGCCGATATCTGATTGGGCCAAACAAGGACCGAGACAATTTTTCGGCCTGTTAAAAGCCCATGATTTGATTCGCACAATCATGGGTCGGGGTTCATTTCGGGCTGCTGCCGGCCCCTGAGCTGATCGATACGTTTCAGGCCCAACCTACATCGTGATTGCATGACGGCCTGATTATGTACCGTAATTTTACGGTTTGGTCGGTTTACTGTGAAGACAGGATATATATACAGTAAAATAACTGCAGCATCGTGAATAAGAAAAAACTTATACTATAAAATAAAGAAATTACGGCATATTACATCCACTGGGCATCAAAGTTTGCCACTATGATAATAAAGCACAAGCAGACAGCAGATTACATACACTGGGCATCAAAGATCGCCACCAGTGCAAATAAACACGCCGACAAAATAATATACAAAACTGACAACACTTCAATAGAGTTCAAGAAAGGTTAGCCCTGCTGGGGAGCTGCAGCGCAAGCAGCTGAGCAAGATGATGAGCCTGCGCTTGTTCAACACTTATATCTTCCTCACTCTGAAAGATAAACAAGCAGACAGATGACAGGTTTTGCACATAAAAGTATCAGTTCTGACAATTCATCACATTTCTTACTGACGAATAAAGTGACACAGTTTATATTTGCATTAACACAATATGGTATTGTTCAGGTCAAGACATGGCAGGAAATGACATTGTGAAGGAGTTAGCAGCTTCACGACACCACTGGATTACAGATCAAGAACTCATAAGTATCAATGGTTAGTGTGCTGTCAATTTATACCATTTCAGATTGGCAAATAAAGAGACGGTTTAAATAATAGTAGAATGATATGACATTTTTCAT
Source organism: Triticum aestivum (assembly GCF_018294505.1). Lineage (NCBI taxonomy): Eukaryota > Viridiplantae > Streptophyta > Magnoliopsida > Poales > Poaceae > Triticum > Triticum aestivum. The sequence continues at coordinate 168,930,252 of NC_057806.1, forward strand.
AGTTAAGACATTGCAGAATATGACATTGTGTTGTAGTGGGTAGGTTCACCACACCACTGGATTACAGATGAAGAACAGAAGCATACATGCAGTGCAAAAGAAGATCACTTGCTCTGTATAGTTTAATTTACATGGTATGAAGAAGGAACTTGGTTGTACAACTGAAAACTTAAATTGAGAAAGGACGAACTTTTGTTTATGAACTACATATAATAAAGTTTAAACAAGAAATTTGATGCAAACACCAAAAAATGAACAGCTGTTGCAGTCATGCCTAACCAAATATATACAACAAAGTTTGAAGGCTTGAGATGGACAAACTTACATTATTGGTGAAGACAGGCTCTATAAAGGCCTTGTCCATGCTGATGGGGGGCAATTCAAGAAGTTTACCACATAATCTTCTTCAAAAGCATTGCCTTTATTCTACATTTTGTTAAGAGTAAATATAGATGTGATAATATACGAAAAAATGGAGAATATTTAAGATAAGATGAAGAGTGATGCTACATAACCAAGTAGCTATAAATGTAAGTGCAGCGATACAGGCAAAAGGTACAGCCAAGAGCAATGCACAGCTAAACTTCTTCAGTACCAACCTTATGGTAAGAGTAAATATAGATCTGATGTGTAGAAAATGGAGGGCAAAGGAAAATAAGCTACAGAGTGATGGTACATGAACAACTACCTGTCATTATAAGTACACTGATAATGGATAGCATGTACTTACAAGAACAATGCAGAGCTAAAAAAACATTGTCATTGGATATATTCTACACTAATGTAACCATTCATACAGATCAGATAATTTGGAGCGAACAATTGATAAACAAGCTATCATGCATACTGCTGTCACATAATGAACCAGGTATGTATGCAAGTACAGTGATATAGGACAACATGTACTAACAAGAGAAAAGCAGCGGGCAGCATATTTGAGATATCATGTCGTTCTTGTCAAAACGGAATTCTTCTTTGAGTAGATTTCCTACAAAAAAAGATCCGTAAGGCACATGCGGAAAAGTAGAAGTTCAAATTGTCATGTGAGTTCATAGACAGTACCTCATCCTGGGAACGAGACCAGTGCATAACAAGGTTTTTCCATTCAATGTCTTCTAAATTTAGCACAGGAGACTTCACCAGGAATTCGTTTATAGACTTGCCATCAAAGTGTGATTTCCTTAGGTAACACCGATACTGCTGCAATGCTTCCTTGAAAAGCACAAGCAAGCTTTGCTCGTCATGACTATCCAGATTGACCCTCTCCTAGTTACAACAATGTAATGTAAATCATTGATGTGTTCAATCAGCAGAAAACAGGAAAATAATAGCCATGAATAATAGCACTTACACGTAAGTTGGACAGGAAGATGTGAAAATGGCGTTTGTCTTCACAATAATCTTCCCATGATGGGAATATATGCACGTAGTCCCTAACAACATGGAAAGCATTGACTTTTAAACTAGGAATAAATGGAATGGGGTTCCAATCTGCGGGAATTGGCCATCTCTGCAGTTGGGATAGGTCTTCGGCCGGTGGACTTGCTGTACTTTTTGCTGGAGTGGGATTTTTCTGTGGTACAGCTGGTGCTATGGCAAATGAAATCGGTATACCTTTTCCTGGAGTGCAGGTCCTGTGTGGTGGGGCTAGTGGTGTGGCCAGTGAAGTATGGGTACAGTCTGCTGGAGTCGGTCCTACGTTTTGTGTCACTGGTTGTACAGCCAATATAAGTGGGGTGTTGTCTGATTTCTCCGGCACCACCACGTTTTTCAAGGACTTTGCTGGTGCTCCTTCAGGTTCGGCAATCACCCTCTTTATTTTTGATGTCTGATGCACAAGAACAGCATTTGAGTGGAAAAACATGGTATGATGACAGATGGAATATGTATTGATAATGGATGGGCATGGCATCTCGACACATATGATGAGTAAACTAAGCAGATGGCGGTGCAACAAAGTAGAAGAAATGCAAGACAACATATGCAAGATACCCGCAATCAATAAAACATTGCCAAATTAGAACAGGCACCTTGATGGGTGAACAGGACAGGCCATCTGCCTTTGACTCCTCGAGGGTAGAATAGTCATTAGGATGATATTCTGAACAAGAATCAACAGGTGGGGAGCGTATGAGTTTCATTGCATCCAGAATGGCACTCAATGCCTTGGTGCCAATTTTGTAAGTCATTGCAGTGTTTAGCTTCAAGAGTGGACTACTGCTAGTGCGACACAAAGCAGCTACACAGATCATAGTGTAGATATAATGGGAAAACCTTAAGCATCAGAGTAAAATCAGCAAAGTGGAACTTGCTGGAATATATGTGCTAGTATTGCCGGTACGGCTAGAAAGGCTTCGGATACCAGCTCTCTTCAAGTGAAGGTGCGGTACTGTTAATATCAGTGTAACTCTCAAAGGCGACACAGCTCCCCGCATTTCCTTGCTATTCTTATAGGATTCAAGTGGGCAGGCCACTACAAATCCTATTCCTATGTTTACAAGATCCTACGAATCAAAGAGGCTCAAAGTGTCCATCACAACCGACCGTATAGACCTCTACACTGCAAATGTCCCTGCTCATCTTCAGTATAAGGAACATACTGTACTACTATCATACTCCCTCCGTTCCAAAATATAAGTCTTGGTAGAGATTTTCACTATGGATCACATACAGATGTATCCAGGTACATTTTAGAGTGTAGATTCACTCATTTTGCTCCATATGTAGTCCATGGTGGAATCTATACAAAGACTTGTATTTAGGAACGGAGAGAGTACATATTAAAGAAGAACGGAAGAGGAACATGGTAAAGAAGAGCAAGCAGATTTTGGATAATAAAATGTTGGTTGCGCAGTGCCCACACATGATGAACCAGAGCGCATTAAGAATGCAACTCCTAGCCGTCTCTCGACCATTTCACGCGGTTGGATGAAGATCCTACGTCTCCTAACCCTTCTTCCTCGTCTCTGATTCTTCCCATACAGAACACCACACGGGCCGCTGGCCGAACCGCCGGCCCCCACCGCCTGTGTTCCTCCGCCACCCCCACCCCCCACCCCCACCCCAACTCCCACCCGCGTCGAGTTTTTCTTCGTTCGATGAGGCCCCACAACCACCCGAGCCCCTTCGATCGCACCGGCGAACTCTGAAAAATTGACTGACCCAATTTTGAAATTTAGTCTACTGTGATTTAACTAGTGTGGAATATAAAAGGGGAAAACCATAAGCATTGCGAGTAAGGTGTTGAGCGTGCCACGGCGGATCTGAAGGTGCAAACCGGACAGAGGCAACTTTGCAACTAAGAAAGAAATTAGAGTAAAGCAGTGGCGATCTATTTTCTTGCTGCGATAAATAAGTTGAGCAGATACGAAAGAGTACTGCCTCAGGTGCGGCGCCGTGTAGGCATCTGCTGAGAATTTGACGGTGCTGCGGTAGCGATGGCTGTCGGCAGCGTGGAAGCAGATCTAGGAGGGTAGACGGTGGCGGCGGGGCGCGGTGGACGAGACGGTCATAGGAGCGGCGCCAGCAAGGTGGACGACGGCGGGGATGAAGCGAGAGGACGGGTGTAACGCCCTCGATGCGGCTATATCTCCTACGTATCGAAGCACGACTTAGAGGCGTAACCGCATTGAAAGCAATGTCGCAAGTAAGGTAATCTTCACAAAAACCCATATAAATAGATAATAAGGGAAAAGGTACATAGTTGGCTTACACTCGCCACATGTCACGCCCTCGATGTGGCTATATCTCCCACATGTCAAAGCACGACTTAGAGGCATAACCGCATTGAAAGCAATGTCGCAAGTGAGGTAATCTTCACACAACCCATGTAATACATAAGGGAAAAGATACATAGTTGGCTTACAATTGCCACGTCACACAATTACATGAATAAAGCATTACATCATCCAGACACACACAAGGTCCGACTATGGAACCAAAATAAAAGAAGACTACCCCAAATGCTACACAGATCCCCGATTGACCCCAACTGGGCTCCACTACTGATCGACTAGAACGGAACAACACAAAGGACAAGATCTTCATCGAGCTCCTCCTTGAGCTTGATTGAGTCTCCTGCATGGTATCATTGGCACCTGCAAACTGTTTTTGGAAGTATCTGTGAGTCACGGGGACTCAGAAATCTCACACCCTCGCGATCAAGACTATTTAAGCTTATAGGTAAGGCAAGGTAATATGTGGAGCTGCAGCAAACGACTAGCAGATATGGTGGCTAACATACGCAAATGAGAGCGAGAAGAGAAGGCAAAGGCACGGTCGAGAAACTATGATCAACAAGTGATCCTAAAACAACCTACGTCAAGCATAACTCCAACACCGTGTTCACTTCATGGACTCCGCCGAGAAGAGATCATCACGGTTACACACGCGGTTGATGTATTTTAATTAAGGTCAACTTCAGGTTTTCTACAACCAGACATTAACAAATTCCCATCTGCCCATAACCGTGGGCACAGCTTTTGAAAGTTCAAATCCCTGTAGGGGTGTCCCAACTTAGCCCATGACAAGCTGTTGTAACACCCCGGATGTAATTTACCCAATATGTACTCCAACTCTTGTCGTTTCCAGCGCTAAGTTATTTTATTTCCTTGGGTTCGGGTTTTTGTCTCCGTGTGTTGTTGTCGTTGTCATGCATCTCATATCATGTCATCATGTGCATTGCATTTGCATACGTGTTCGTCTCATGCATCCGAGCATTTTCCTCGTTGTCCGTTTTGCATTCCAGCGCTCCTATCTCCTTCGGTGGTCATTTCTACCTTCTTTTCGTGTGTGGGGGTTAAACATTTCCGGATTGGACCGAGACTTGTCAAGAGGCCTTGGTTTACTACCGGTAGACCGCCTGTCAAGTTTCGTATCATTTGGACTTCGTTTGGTACTCCAAAGGTTAACCGAGGGACCGAGAAGGCCTCGTGTGTGTTGCAGCCCAACACTCCTCCAATTTGGCCCAAAACCCACCAAAACCCTCTCCATCACCTAGAGTGTTCGATCACGATCGCGTGGCCGAAACCGCAGCTCATTTGGACACTCCTAGCTCCCTCTATGCCTATAAATATCACCCCCTCCGAAATTCTCGGTTCTTCTCCCCCCCCCCCCCCCCGAAACCCTAACAATCAGATCCGCCGCGCACCGGACATGTCCGGCCCGTGCCGGACAGTGTCCACCGGCCCGTAGCCGGCGCTCCCCGCGCACTGCCCGAGCCAGAGGCGCCCGCGCCCCGCGCCTCTCCTCCTACCTCGCGCCGCCGCCCGCGCCCGGAGCGCCTCGTCGCACCGCCTTCGTAGTCCGGTCGCTGGCGCCGCCTCCGCCCCGAGGGCCGGCGTCCTCCTCGCCGCCCCATCCCGTCGGCTGCCGCCCCTCGACGCCGGCGAGCGCCCCGGTGCCGACCGGCCTCGCCTCCTCGCCTCCCCGCCCAGATCCGCGCCGCCCCGGCCTCCACCTCCTCCACGGCGACGTCTCCGGCGAAGCTCCGACGACCTCGACATCCGCGCGTGAACAGTACCTCGGCCAGATCTCAGATCTAAAAATCCGGACGGTTGACTTTTGCCTCAAACCCTAGATAAATTGCATTTTTCATCATGCTATATCTCCGCATCCGTAGCTCCGTTTTGGGCGTGTAGCATATCAAAATGTTCGCCTCAGAGAGTAAATCATTTCGTCTCATTGCATCATTTTCATTTGAGCTCATCTTGATGCCCTAAATGCTGTTGGAAGAGTGCTATTTGAGTTAATTGTCCGATTTGTTGCACCAAATAGCTATTTGTCATTTTTGCCATGATTAATGTGTGCATGATATGCTCCTGAGCTCTACATGTGTATTGTTATATGCTTTTCCATCTTTACAAAGGTGCTATCCATGTATTTTTGTGATGTGTGTGGTGACTAGCACAAGCTTCACTAAGTCCTTGATCTGTTTTTATCAATATGCCATATGTTCATGTTGTTTCCTAGTGATTCGTGCCTCTTTTGAGGATGATCAGTAAGGATGATTTGTTAATCTTGTAGTTCTCTATCCATCCATGTCTTTGTTTGCATTTATGGAGCACCCTAGCTTGAGCCAATCGAGCTCTACTTTTGCTATTTCGTAATTCCTGGCAGATTGTCTACTTGTTAGCGATTTTGCCGAGGATGTTGTTGTTGATCCGTGCATGCTATGTTGTTGTTCTTGCCATGTCTAGCTTATATAATGTGTATTATTGATGGGTGCATGCTTAGATTGTCATGCCTTGCTCTGTAGTGAGTGCATCGAGCTCGTAAACATGCCTACTCATTAACAGATTTGCATGCTCCAGTTTTTCACTAAGTCTGAGATCTGATTATGTTTTTGCCATGTTCACATGCTTGCAATTGTACTTTCTGATCCCTTTTGGCTCAAGGTCACTAAGGGACTTTTGTTAAGCTCTTTGATTAGCTCCATGCCATGCCTTGCTTTGCCATGTTAAATTCCTGTAGCATATAGATTTCATGCTCCAAAGTGTGCTACCTGATCTGAAATTCCAGACTAGTGTTAATTTCACTGTCTGAAACCTGTTTATCAATTGCACTTTTGCCATGCTTGTTTGAACCTGTTAATGGATGAATTGGCCATAGCTCAGTGTTCATCTTTTTTCAAGCATCATGAGTGGATCCCTGCCATGTATTTTGTTGTCTTGTTTGAGTGTTGTAGCATAATTATCTTGTTGCATTTATATGGCTACTTGTTGTTTATCGCAGACCGGTGCCATATTTGTTTTGCTTTCCATTTCCAAACCGTGCATCCGATTCCGGTGATCTTTATATCGATTTCAACCGAAATCACCTCACCTTTCCAGTGGCACTCTTGGATTTCCATGTTGAGGCCAGGTTCATGCATTCCTTGTCCAATCTTGCATATGCATCACATATCGCATCCCTCATAGCATACCATGTTTGCATCATGTTGTTCGAGCATTTGCACGTGGTTGATTGTATTCCTTTTGCTTGTTTGTCTTGTTTGGGTAGAGCCGGGAGATGAGTTCGCTAACGAGGAGCCCGTTGAGTTTTCTTTCGAGGATCCAGTCAACTCTGACAACTTTGCAGGCAAGATGATCACACCCACGAAATCACTTCTATCTTTGCTTTGCTAGATGCTCGCTCTTTTGCTATGCCTATGCTACGATGCCTACCACTTGCTTATCATGCCTCCCAAATTTCCATGTCAAACCTCTAACCCACCATGTCCTAGCAAACCGTTGATTGGCTATGTTACCGCTTTGCTCAGCCCTTCTTATAGCATTGCTAGTTGCAGGTGAAGATTGGAGATCGTTCCTTGTTGGAACATTATTTTCTTGTTGGGATATCATATATTATCTTGTTATCTTAATGCATCTATATACTTGGTAAAGGGTGGAAGGCTCGGCCTTTTCCTAGTGTTTTGTTCCACTCTTGCCGCCCTAGTTTCCGTCATATCGGTGTTATGTTCCCAGATTTTGCGTTCCTTACGCGGTTGGGTGATAATGGGAACCCCTTGACAATTCGCCTTGAATAAAACTCCTCCAGCAATGCCCAACCTTGGTTTTACCATTTGCCACCTAGCCTCTTTTTCCCTTGGGTTTCCGGAGCCCGAGGGTCATCTTTATTTAAACCCCCCTGGGCTAGTGCTCCTCTGAGTGTTGGTCCGACCGAGCAGACTGGCGGGGCCACCTCGGGGCAACTTGAGGTTTGGTTTTACTCGTAGGATGTCTCATCTGATTGTGCCCTGAGAACGAGATATGTGCAGCTCCTATCGGGATTTGTCGGCACATTCGGGCGGTGTTGCTGGACTTGTTTTGTCTTTGTCGAAGTGTCTTGTAGAACCGGGATACCGAGTCTGATCAGAATGTCTCGGGAGAAGGTTTATCCTTCGTTGACCGTGAGAGCTTGTCATGGGCTAAGTTGGGACTCCCCTGCAGGGATTTGAAATTTTGAAAGTCGTGCCCGCGGTTATGGGCAGATGAGAATTTGTTAATGTCCGGTTGTAGATAACTTGAATCTTAACTTAATTAAAATGAATCAACTGGGTGTGTTACCGTGATGGTCTCTTCTTGGCGGAGTCCGGGAAGTGAACACGGTGTTGGAGTAATGTTTGCCGTAGTTGATTCTCTAGTCTTTGTTCGTGCTTTGCCTTCTCTTCTCACTCTCTTTTGCGAACAGGTTAGCCACCATATATGCTAGTCGCTTGCTGCAGCTCCACATATTACCTTGCCTTACCTATAAGCTTAAATAGCCTTGATCAGGAGGGTGTGAGATTGCTGGGTCCCCGTGGCTCACAGATTACTTCCAAACCAGATGCAGGGCCTAAAGACTCCGTTCCAGATGATGCGCTTGAGCTAAAGTGGGAGTTCGATGAAGACTCACGCCGTTACTATGTGTCTTTCCCTGATGATCAGTAGTGGTGCCCAGTTGGGGCGATCGGGACCATGTCGCTTGTTGGGTTGATCTTTTATTTTGGTACCATAGTCGGACCATGAGTGATTGGATGATGTAATGCTATTTATGTACTTTGTGTGACGTGGCGAGTGTAAGCCAACTATGTACCTTTCCCCTTATTTATCTATTTACATGGGATGTTGCGAAGATTACATTACTTGTGACATTGCTTTCAATGCGGTTATGCCTCTAAGTCGTGCTTCGACACGTAGGAGATATAGCCGCATCGAGGGCGTTACAAGTTGGTATCAGAGCCTTCCCCGACCTTAGGAGCCCCCACTGCTTGATCGAATTAGCAGCCGTTGTTGAGTCTAGAAAAATGTTTTGAGTTATTTAGGAATTATATATCGGAGAGTTTAGGAATTCTTTTTACTCCCTAGTCCCTTCATCACTCTGGTAAGACATCCTGACGTAGAGTTTTGACTCTTCTCTTCTCAAATTTCACTAAAAAAAATTAGGATCACGCGGGTATCTTGGAATCGTTCCGATCGATTTGTGACGAGAACATTGTTCTTGGTGCATCCTGTCATTTAGGGGTTGTGGCAGTGTCCCGGGGAGTTGAGCTCCAAGGTGTTGTCATCACAATTTTATCATTGCAGTTCTGGAATACCTGAGTTTAGTTCGCCGACATCGAAAATCTCTTTTATGCAGTTGTTGGTGAGTTAACCTCGACGCCACCCAGTACTGGTGTTGCCATAACATGTATAACGGATGCTTTTCGAAGGTTGAGGTAGATGGTTTCCGAAGTTTTTCTCGGTTATGTGTTGAAGGATGGATACAGCTGGATGTAGGATTTGCTAGATTTGGGTGAGATATTATGCTTCCCCTGTATCCCCAACACCTGATTGCATAACCGGAAAGGTTTGGGAGTTCCATAGGTGGGAATTCTTGTAGCTCTAGTTCTTCTTCCACGAATATTTGGTTTGAGATTGGGTGATCTTTACTGAGTATTCGTTCTTGTTCCGTACATTGTTGATTTATTCCTCTACCTAAATTCTAAGTGGCTTCTCAATTTATGGATATGTGACCATTTCAATTGGAATGCATTCGTTCATTTTGTTCGGATGTGAAGACTATATGTTGCAATTTCAACCCGTTGGATTCAGCTTCAATTTTATCTGTCAATGTGCTAATGGATGTCAACCTCTTCAGGATGGCTCCTCCAAAGCGCACGACTCCGAATCCTGATCCGCCACCACCACCTCCTCCTCCGGAGGCATGGCAAGCTGTGATGGCCGCTACCAATGCTAACACGCAGTTGATCATGCAAATTCTTCAAGAGCGCAACCAAGCGAACCAAGGCAACCAAGGCAACGAGGGCAACAATCAGAATCACTTTGATACACTCAACCAGTTCCTTGCTAACCAGCCAAAGACCTTCAGCAATTGTGTTGAGGCAACTGATGCTGACGATTGGCTCATGGACTTATGCAAGCATTTCGAGTGCAGTAACGTCAGGCCTGAGGACTTTGTCAAGTTCGCTTCCTTCCAACTCAAAGACCAAGCTGCAGAATGGTTCCAGCAGTACAAAGATTCTAGAGGAGGCCATGTGATTACCTGGGATGAATTCCGTCAAGACTTCAAAGCTCATCATATTCCTTAGAGCGTGGTTGAAAGCAAGCGTGAGGAATTCCGCAACCTGAAGCAAGGCTCTATGTCTGTCTATGATTACAACAAGTTGTTTCAAAAGCTCGCCCGCTTTGCTAAGCAGGACGTCCCTGACGAGAAGAGCATGATATACCAGTTCAGGGGTGGTCTCAGAGAAGAAATCCAGGTAGCTCTTGTTCTCTTCGAGCCCTTGAGGTACAATGAGTTCTACAACATGGCATTGAAGCAAGAGGCTGCTCAACTGAAGTGTGATGCTTCCAAGAAGCGAGTCAGAGATGCTACTCCTTCTTCCTCAACTCAAGTGGCCAAGCAGCATAAGTATTGGCTTCCTCCTCCTCCTTTCCGTCAGCCGTATCAACAGAAGAGCAAAGGTGGCAGTGGATCTTCCCACCCACCCAACCCTGGCTTTCAGAACAAGACTTCGTCTCAAGCTCCAAGATCGAGTGATCCGTATCATCGTCCGCTTTCAGAGGTCACGTGCAACAAGTGCCAACAGAAGGGTCACTATGCCAACAAATGCTTCAATCAGAGGCGTCTCCCTCCTCCTCCTCCTATGAGATCGGCAAGTACAGTTGTGGTCAAGCATAACCCCAAGCACGCCAAGGTCAACTTGATGAACGCAGCTCAGGCAGAGGACTCATCAGATGTCATCATGGGTAACCTTCCTATTAACGATGTTCCAGCAAAAGTACTTTTTGATACTGGTGCAACGCATTCTTTCTTTTCATGCCCTTTTGCATCGAAGCACAATGTTGATACTGAGGTCATGCCCAAAGTCATGCAAGTTGTTTCTCCCGGCAAGCTTTTGACTTCTAGTTTGGTTGCTCCCGATATCTCTATCACGTTGGGCGACTACAAGTTTCTTTCTTCTCCGGTGGTTCTTGGAAACTCGGATATTGATCTTATTCTCGGAATGGATTGGCTTTCTAAGCACAAGGCGCACCTTGATTGTGCTGCCAGGCAGATTCAATTGACTCATTCGTCTGAGGATGTAATTGTCTTTGCCACTCGTGATGATACCATCCGTCTGTTTTCTCTCAATGAGAAGGGTGAATTGGATGCCATCTCGAAAATTCCAGTCGTGTGCGAATATCAAGACGTCTTTCCAGAAGAGCTTCCAGGAATGCCTCCGCACCGGCTAGTTGAATTCGTCATCGATCTTGAGCCTGGCACGGAACTGGTTTGCAAGCGTCCTTACAAGCTCGGACCTGAAGAGTTGAGGGAGCTGAAGAAGCAACTCGATATTCAAGAGTGAATGGGTCTCATCCGACCTAGTTCCTCTCTGTGGGGTTGTGGAGTACTCTTTGTGAAGAAGAAGGATGGAACGGACCGACTTTGTGTTGACTACCGTCCATTGAACAAGAAGACTATCAAGAACAAGTACCCACTTCCCAACATCAACGAGCTGTTCCAACAACTCAAAGGTGCCCAAGTATTCTCCAAGCTTGATCTCCGTATGGGTTATCACCAGATTCGAATCCGTGAGCAAGATATTCCCAAGACGGCCTTCAGGACAAGCTATGGTTCATACGAATACATTGTCATGTCTTTTGGCCTCGTCAACGCTCCTCCGACTTTCTCTCGCATGATGAAATTCATCTTCAACGACTACACAAATGACTCCGTTTTGGTCTATCTCGACGACATTCTGGTCTTTTCGAAGAACAAGGAAGATCATGCCAAACATTTGCGTTTGGTGCTCGATAAGCTCAGGGAACATCAATTCTACGCCAAGTTCTCAAAGTGTGAATTTTGGCTTCATGAGGTTCTATATCTTGGGCATTGCGGTGAATCCTGAGAAGGTGTCTGCAATTGTGAATTGGGAACCACCTCAGAACGTGAAGCAACTCCGTAGCTTCCTCGGTCTCGCAAGCTACCGTCGAAGGTTCGTTGAGAACTTTTCAAAGATCGCGAAGCCTCTTTCAAACCTTCTCCAGAAGCACGTCAAGTACGTTTGGTCTCCGGAATGTGACATCGCTTTCAACACTTTGAAAGAGAAATTGGTCACTGCTCCAGTTCTGACTCCTCCTGATGAATCCAAACCGTTCGAGGTCTTTTGCGATGCCTCTCTTCAAGGTCTTGGTGCAGTGTTGATGCAAGAGAAGAAAGTTGTGGCTTATACCTCTCGCCAGTTGAAGCCCAACGAGAAGAACTACCCCACTCATGACCTCGAGTTGGCGGCAGTTGTGCATGCTCTTTTTACTTGGAGACATCTCTTACTGGGAAGAAAAGTGGACATCTTCACTGACCACAAGAGTCTCAAGTACATCTTCACTCAGCCTAATCTCAACCTCAGGCAGACTCGTTGGGTCGAAATGATTCAAGAGTATAATCCGAGTATCGAGTATACTCCAGGCAAGGCCAATGTGATTGCTAACGCTTTGAGTAGGAAGGCTTATTGCAACAGTCTGATTCTCAAGTCTTACCAACTCGAGCTTTGTGAAGCTTTCCGCAAACTTAATCTGCAAGTTGTTCCTCAAGGTTTCCTCGCCAACCTTCAAGTCTCTCCTACCTTGGAAGACCAGATTCGCTAGGCTCAGCTTCTTGATGCTATGGTCAAGAAGGTGAAGAATGGGATTGCCAAGAGTCAACCCAAGTACAAGTGCTACCGCCGTGATGACAAGGATACTCTCTTCTTCGAGGATCGTATTGTTGTGCCCAAAGGTGACCTTCGTAAAGTGATCATGAATAAGGCTCACAATTCACTCCTCTCCATCCACCCTAGGGGTACGAAGATGTATCAGGACCTCAAGCAGGCTTATTGGTGGACTCGAATGAAGCGCGAGATAGCTCAGTTCGTGAATGAGTGTGATGTCTGCAGAAGAGTGAAGGCAGAACACCAAAGGCCAGCTGGTCTCCTCCAACCTCTTGCCATTCCAGAATGGAAGTTTGACCACATTGAGATGGACTTCGTGACTGGGTTTCCAAAGTCCAAGCGTGGCAACGATGCTATATTCGTTTTCATCGACAAACTCACTAAAGTGGCTCACTTTCTGCCTATCAAAGAGCCTATCACTGCAGCTCAATTGGTGGAGCTGTATACCTCTCAGATTGTCTCGCTGCACGGTATCCCATAGGTGATCTCTTCAGACTGTGGTAGCATCTTTACCTCCAAGTTTTGGGATTCTTTTCAGAAGGCCATGGGCACCAACATCCGCTTCAGCACAGCTTTCCATCCTCAAACTAGCGGTCAAGGCGAGCGTGTTAATCGGATTCTTGAAGATATGCTCAGGGCTTGTGTGATCTCTTTCGGCATGAAGTGGGAAGATTGTCTTCCATATGCTGAATTCTCCTACAACAACAGTTTTCAAGCAAGTTCGGGCAAGGCCCCATTTGAAATTCTGTATGGCAGGAAGTGCCGTACTCCACTCAACTTGTCTGACACCGGTGAACGTCAACTTCTTGGAAATGACTTAATCACAGAGGAAGAGGAGATGTGTAAAGTCATTCGTGATAACCTCAAAGCAGCGCAATCGCGCCAGAAAAGCTACTATGATAGTAAGCACCGTGATTTGGCTTTCGAGATCGGAGATCATGTTTACCTCTGCGTCTCTCCAATGAAAGGTACTCGTCGCTTCAGTATCAAAGGGAAGCTTTCCCCTAGATACGTGGGTCCTTTCAAGATCGTCAGCAAGAGAGGCGATCTCGCCTATCAACTCGAGCTTCCTTCAAACTTTGCATCAACATTCTTTTCAAAGGAGCTCAAGTATTCTTCTTCGTGCAATATGGAGTGCAATTCTTTCTTCTGTATCATTGGAGGTGGTATTATGTCATTCTTGATAATTTGAGTTCATGTTTTCATGATTCACAAGTTATCAAGTATGAGATATTTTAAATCCATCAACCTCTTCGTTGGAATTATCTTGGGTTATATTTCACCTAAAGCCTTCCCTGAGGATTGTTGCTATCCATGGTGCTTATAAAGGACCCAAGTTCTTCTTTATCCTCCCGGTGAAATACTTTCTCGTCTCCTTGTTGATATCAATCCAATTATTTTCCCGTGAGTGGCAAGTTGTCACCTCATAATTTGAGATGTATTCCATAAGACCATATAAATCTTGTCCTCTTTTCGTTGTTGGTTTTCCAACAACTCCGTTCTAGCTTTTGTTGTAAGCGTGCTCCCTCGAGATCTTGTTTCCCTTCGGTCATCCCATTCCATTCTTACTTTTGTTCCAGAGGCTTTGTGATGTTGCTCTTTTTAGCCCATCTTTTCGTTTTGTCAGGATTGTGTTCTTTTCTTGGTTTATCCATTTAACCGGAGTGTTGTGTCCCTTTTGCTCAAGCTCTTTTCATTCTTATCAAGTCTTCATCTCTTTTCAACCGAAGTGCTACCCGAATCGGTTCTTTCTTATTCCTCTTTCTTAACAGAGTGCTTTCAACTTTGTTCTTCTCCGTTGCTTTCTTTCTTTCATTTGGTTCAACCTCGCAAGGTTCTTTGGTTTCCCTCGTTTGTCAGAAGAGCAACTTAGTTTTACCGCTTATCTTCCTCTTCCGTTTTCCCTCCGGTGCCATTTTAGATCTCGGGACAAGATCCTCTCGTAGTGGTGGAGTGTTGTGACGCCCCAAGACCGGAGCTTTAGATGCCTTCCAGAGTTTCCGAGATTCGTTGTTGATTTGTTTCGTCTGTTGGATTCATCTTTGCATCGTGTGCATTGCATCATCATGTTTTCAAAACTTGCATCCGTCCGGGTTTCCCCGTTCCTTTCATTGTCCGTTCTGAGCCCAGACACACTTGCACGCGCCCGCGGCATGTCCGAAATATTATTTTATAAGTGGCCGGAAAATGTTCTCGGAATGGGTTGAAAGTTGGCGTGTGGTCTTATTATAGTTTAGATAGACCACCTATCAAGTTTCATCGCATTTGGAGTCCGTTTGACGCCCCAACGGATAACTATAGCGGCAGTATAGCCGGTCTTTTCGTCGGACGTTTTTGGTCTCCGGAAACCATGCCGGGTTGCATCTCTCCCCTCTTCTCTCAGACCAACCCGCTCTTCACAATCCACCAGATCCAACCTAACCTCTCTCGTCAGCCCGCGGTCCTCCTCGCGTGCGCGTCTGAAAGTTGTCCCAGACCCGACCCGGGCTATCGCTACCGTTGTGTCCGGAACATCCCCAAACATCTACAAAGCATCACCGTTTTCTTATTTGGACTCCCTAACTATTTTATTCACGATTGTCTGATTGCGATCGGAGGGTCCTAATAGCCCCTAACCAAAAATCCAGTGCTTTATATATAGACCTAGGCAGCAACCCTAAAATCTAGGGGTTTGTCCCATCGCCGCCGCCACTCCACCAAATCCCTCTCGGGATCCATCCCTCCCGATCCAAACCTCCAGCCAACCGAAGCCAAAGCCTTCTCCTCCTCGGATCCGCCGCCACCACACTCAATCCGACATCGGGATCCTCCCGGATCCCCTTCTCCCTCCGCTGACAAGCATCACCAGCAGGAGCACGCCAGCGCCATGGAGGCCTCCCGATGGACCCCGACCTCATCCTCGCCGTCGCTGGTGCCCCGTCCTGGTCTCCTGGTGCCATCCCACGCCCGGGCCCGTCTTCGCTGCCTCCTTTGTCGCATCACCAGCCTCGCTCGCGCCCGGGTCCAGGAGTCGCACGTCAAGTTCGCCGCCACCAACGACCTCGTGCCCGAGGGCCTCACCGACCACCATCGCCTCCGGTTGCCTCGTTGGAGCAGCAGCAGCATGCCAAGCCTGCCTTCCTCCGCGCCCTCACCCGCGAGCGCCGCCGTCTCGAGCCTCCTCTGCTTCACGCCTCCCCGAGCGGTAGGGGCTCGTCCCTGAGCTCGACCTCGCCCCTGCTTCGACCTCCACGGCCATCTCGTCGGGCCTCCTCTGCTTCTCCTCGTGCGCGAGCTGCACCGCGCTGAGCCACCCCGGCGTCCTGCTCTGGACCTCAACCTCGTCGAGCTCCCTCGCCTCCACTTTGTCATCGCGCAACCTTGCCTCCTCTCAGCAGCAGCAGGAGCAGCCATGGATAGCTGTCGTCTTCCCCCGCCTCGCCTATGACGTCCTCTGCACCGGGCAGCCTCCAACACACATCGCCCGAGCCACGGCAAGCCCGCAAGGCACCAGCCTCTCTCCGGCGACCGCTTCACCAGGAACCCCGCGCCTGCAGCCTCCGTCCCCTGCCATCGACGCCGTCTTCTTTAGGCTGTTGCGCCCCTGCGTCGCCTGAAGCTGCCGTCCAAGCCCGTTCCTGGCCAGAGCCGTCGTCCGGGAGACCAGCGGCCATTCCAAACCTGCCTCGCCGGAGCCCTCGCCAGTCTTCGCACCATTGCCGGCCTCCCCTACTCTTGCATCAAGCAGGAGAAGAGCACACACCAATAGCGCCGCCGCTCTGAACCTCGCGCTCGCCCGCTCATTCCGCGTTGACCGCGGCCACACCACGCCTGGGCCACCTCTGCTCCGGCCCAGCGGCCTCCCCTTCAACTCCCGGGCTGAAGCCCATGGGTGAGGCCACCCCAAGCGCCCCCTCCTTTTTTTTCTTACTGCTGGACCAGTTTAGTTTCGGCCCAGTGGATGTTTTTTTTGGTTCTGTGAATTTAGCTAATTTCCAGGGATTTGCAGATTTACATAAAACCCCTTAGCCTTCATGCATTTAATATCTCAGAAACGGTGCATCATATGTAAAAACTTTAAATATGAAACTTGCTTAGAATTTCATCTAGTTTAATAATTTGCCACTTTCATCTATGTTTGAAATGCTTAAAATGATGTTTGGTTAAATTTACTCCTATGCCATGTTAAAATGCTTTAATTCATAACTAAATAACCATAGCTCGGTTTCAAACAAACTTTATATGTAAATGGGGTGGAAAAATGACTAGTTTAACATGGTGCACTTTTCATGCATAACGAACACGATCTTCATTGAGCTCCTCTTTGAGCTCGGTTGCGTCACCTGCACGATATCATCGGCACCTGCAAACTGGTTTTGGAAGTAACTGTGAGTCACTGGGACTCAGCAATCTCACACCCTCGCGATCAAGACTATTTAAGCTTATGGGTAAGGTAAAGGTATGATGTGGAGCTGCAGCAAGCGACTAGCATGTATGGTGGCTAACATACGCAAATGAGAGCGAGAAGAGAAGGCAAAGGCACGGTCGAGAAACTATGATCAACAAGTGATCCTAAAACAACCTACGTCAAACATAACTCCAACACCGTGTTCACTTCCCGGACTCCATCGAAAAGAGACCATCATGGTTACACACGCGGTTGATGTATTTTAATTAAGGTCAACTTCAGGTTTTCTACAACCGGACATTAACAAATTCCCATCTGCCCATAACTGTGGGCACGGCCTTCAAAAGTTCAAATCCCTGCAGGGGTGTCCCAACTTAGCCCATGACAAGCTCTCGCGGTCAACGAAGGATGTACCTTCTCCCGAGACATTCCGATCAGACTCGGTATCCCGGTTCTACAAGACAATTTCGACAAGCTAAAACAAATCCAGCAACACCGCCCGAATGTGCCGACAAATCCCGATAGGAGCTGCACATATCTCGTTCTCAGGGCACACTCAGATGAGACATCCTATGAGTAAAACCAAACCTCAAGTTGCCCCGAGGTGGCCCCGCAGTCTGCTCGGTCGGACCAACACTCAGAGGAGCACTGGCCCAGGGGGGTTTAAATAAGATGACCCTTGAGTGTGCAGAACCCAAGGGAAATAAAAGGCTAGGTGGCAAATGGTAAAACCAAGGTTGGGCATTGCTGGAGGAGTTTTATTCAAGGCGAACTGTCAAGGGGTTCCCATAATAGCCCAACCGCATAAGGAACGCAAAATCCGGGAACATAACACCGATATGACGGGAACTAGGGCGGCAAGAGTGGAACAAAACACCAGGCATAAGGCCGAGCCTTCCACCCTTTACCAAGTATATAGATGCATTAATTTAAATAAGAGATATTGTGATATCCCAACAAGTAAACATGTTCCAACAAGGAACAACATCTCCATGTTCCAACAAGGACTAAACTTCAATCTTCACCTGCAACTAACAATGCTATAAGAGGGGTTGAGCAAAGCGGTAACATAGCCAAACAACGGTTTGCTAGGACAAGGTGGGTTAGAGGCTTGGCTTAACAATATGGGAGGCATGATAAGCAAGTGGTAGGTATCGCAGCATAGGCATAGCAAAAGAGCGAGCAACTAGCAAGCAAAGATAGAAGTGATTTCGAGGGTATGGTCATC
This sequence comes from Triticum aestivum, assembly GCF_018294505.1. Taxonomy (NCBI): domain Eukaryota; kingdom Viridiplantae; phylum Streptophyta; class Magnoliopsida; order Poales; family Poaceae; genus Triticum; species Triticum aestivum. The sequence goes on from NC_057806.1 coordinate 168,948,516, forward strand.
TTGCCTGAAATCCCGCAAGGAAGAAGAACAAGTCCATGAAGAAGACAAACGGGCGTAGTCGAACGGTTCCTCACCAACGCGATGTAATCGGAACCAACCCGAAGAAGCAACAGCGGAAAGAAGCAAACAACATAGTAAACAACCACCACATAATCATGGCATGATGCACAATCAAGTATGATGCGTGTCCAGTTTAATGAGGCATGCCATGGCAAAGTGCACAAACAACCCTACAAATTAAGTGGGGCTCAATATGCAACTCCGTTGCATATTGACGAAACACCACATGACTTATTTAGTTCGATCTCATTTATGTAATCAACAATATTAAATGTTGTTAGCATGGCAAGTGTGAAGCATAAATAAACTACCCATCTAGGCAAGTTTAAATGAGGCCGGAACAACAAAACAATAAGTCTGAAAACTCCTCATGTGCATATTTTAGGTTTGGTACTGTTCTGCCCTAAACACAATTTTAGAGTTGTTAAACATGCAAAGTAAGGCCATCATGTTAAACTAGGCATTTTTCTACCCCATTTACATATAAAGTTTATTAAATTCCGAGTTACGGTTAATTAGTTATGAAATAAAGCATTTTAGCATGCCCATAAAGCAAATTTAAACAAACATCATTTTAAACATGTCAAACATGATTGAAAGTTGGATATTATGAAACTAGACAAGATTCTAAGCATTTTTCATATATTAAGTTTTTTACATGTGATGCTTAGTTTGTGAGTTAAAATATGCATGAAGTTTAAGGGGCTTCCTGTAAAACTGGTTAGTCTCTGGATAATGTTAAAATCACCAGAACGGAAAAAAACATGCAGGCTGAATCTGGTGGGCACTGGGGAGCTCACCATGGGCCTCGGCCCAGTCGCTGGAGATGGCTGCAGGCTGCGAGAGCGCTGGGTCGAAGGAGAGGAGAAGATGGGCCGGCTTGGTTCGGTGCCGCAGGCCGGCTTGGGCTGGCGGAGGTTGCAGCTGGGCCTAGGAGGTGCTGCGAAAGAGGCGAAGCAGGGGTGCGGTCAACGCGACTGGACGAAAGCGGGCTCGTCCTCCTCCTCGGATGAAACAGGGGCGGGTCAAGGCAGAGGTCGTAGGCAGGCAACGGCAACGGATGGGGCTTCTACTCCAGCGACGAGGCAGTGCAAGGAATGGATGGAGGCACGGATCCAGGAGGTCTTGATGATGAGGAACCGGTTCCCGGCAGTTGGAGCCTGGGACGACGCGACGAACGGCAACGGGCGGCAGAGCTTGAACCTGTGCGGTCATGGCGACGAGTGGAAGGCCGACCAGAGGCGCGATGCAGAGGCAGGGGACCCACGGGCGCGGCAGATCTGGCGCAAACGGGGCTCCTCTCGAGCTCGGTGCTGCTCCACGGCTCGGCGAGCGATGCGTGCAACGAGGAGGAGGGAGCTCGTGCTCCTGCATCCAGGAACGAGGCGCGGTCGGGGAGTCCAGTGTGAAATCCATGGAGGCCGGCGCATCGTGTTCTCCCTGTGAGAGAAAACAGAGAGGTGGAGGGAGTGAGAGGGAGAAGAACTAGAGGAGGAAGTGAAGGAAGAGGTGGCGTGACGGGGCCGGCCTGAGGACGGGGTCGCCGGCTGGCAGGTTCGCCGGGACGGCGCGGCATTGGAGGAGCTCGGCCTCGGGAGCGCTCAAGCGCGGCTGTTCTGGTTCGGTCCTTTGCTTCCCTGGAAGGAGGCTCGGGCGAGGAGGACGAGCACGAGGTGCTCAGGAGCTTGGGCTTGGGAGCGCCGACTGATTGGTGGCTCGGCTGCGAGGGGATCCAGGGATACTCGAAGGAGCTAGCTGGTTGGGTGAGAAGGGGATCTGGGAGGATCCCGATGAGAGAGTCGCGACGGGTGAGGAAAAAGAGGAAGTTGGTCTACGGTTAGGGTAATATATATAGCGAGTAGGATAGGTTAGGGGTTATCTCGTCCCTCCGATCGTTATCGGACGGACGGAAAAAATATGTTAGGGAGTCCAATTAACAAAACGGAGACGTTTTATAGATGTTTGGGGATGATCCGGATCCAACGATGACGAAAGTCCGGTTCGGGTCCGGGACAACTTTCGGACGCGCGCGCGAGGAGGGCCACGGGCTGACGAGAGAGGTTAGGTTGGGTCTGGCGGATTGTGAAGAGCGGGTTGGTCTGAGAGAAGAGGGGAGAGATGCAGCACGGCACGGTTTTTGGAGACCGAAAACGTCCGACGTTAGACCGGCTATACTGCCGCTATAGTTATCTGTTGGGGCATCAAACGATCTCCGAATACGATGAAACTTGATAGGCGGTCTATCTACACTATAATAAGACCACACGTCAACTTTCATCCCATTCCGAGAACATTTTCCGGCCACTTATAAAATACTATTTCAGACATGCCGCGGGCGCGTGGAAGTGTGTCTGGGCTCAGAACGGACAACGGAAAGAACGAGGAGACCAGGACGGATGCAAGTTTTGAAAACATGATGATGCAATGCACATGATGACATGGTATGCAATGCATGACACGCAAGCACATGACAAGGCAACAACAGCGAATAACTGGAGGACACCTGGCACATCGGTCTCGGGGCGTTACACCACGTCACACAAGGTACATAAATAGCATTACAATCATCCAATCACTCATGGTCCGACTATGGTACCAAAATAAAAGATCAACCCCAACAAGCGACATGGTCCCGATCGCCCCAACTGGGCAGCACTACTGATCATCAGGGAAACACACATAGTAACGGCGTGAGTCTTCGTCGAACTCCCACTTGAACTCAAGCGCATCATCTGGAACGGAGTCATCGGGCCCTGCATCTGGTTTGGAAGTAATCTGTGAGCCACAGGGACTCAGCAATCTCGCACCCTCGCGATCAAGACTATTTAAGCTTATAGGTAAGGCAAGGTAATATGTGGAGTTGCAACAAGCGACTAGCATATATGGTGGCTAACCTGTTCACAAAAAAGAACGAGAAGAGAAGGCAAAGCACGAACAAAGAACTATAGAACAACCTACGGCAAACATTACTCCAACACCGTGTTCACTTCCCGGACTCCGCCGAGAAGAGACCATCACGGTAACACACGCAGTTGATTCATTTTAATTAAGTTAAGGCTCAAGTTATCTACAACCGGACATTAACAAATTCCCATCTGCCCATAACCGTGGGCACGGCTTTCGAAAGTTCAAATCCCTGCAGGGGAGTCCCAACTTAGCCCATCACAAGCTCTCACGGTCAACGAAGGATAAACCTTCTCCCGAGACATTCCGATCAGACTCGGCATCCCGGTTCTACAAGACAACCTCGACAAATATAACACAAGTCCAGCAACACCGCCCGAATGTGCCGACAAATCCAGATAGGAGCTGCACATATCTCGTTCTCAGGGCACACTCAGATGAGCGCTCCATACAACTAAAACCAAACCTCGAGTTTCCCCGAGGGGGCGCTGCACAGGGCTTTAGTTTGGACCAACACTCAGAGGAGCACTGGCCCGGGGGGGTTTAAATAAGATGACCCTTGGGCTCCGAAAACCCAAGGGAAAAAGAGGCTAGGTGGAAAATGGTAAAAACAAGGTTGGGCATTGCTGGAGGAGTTTTATTCAAGGCGAACTGTCAAGGGGTTCCCATTATCACCCAACCGCGTAAGGAACGCAAAATTCAGGAACATAACACCGACATGACGGAAACTAGGGCGGCAAGAGTGGACCAAACACTAGGCAAAAGGCCGAGCCTTCCACCCTTTACCAAGTATATAGATGCATTGAGATAACAAGGTAAAATAATGATATTCCAACAATAAACAATGTTCCAACAAGGAACGGTCTCCAATCTTCACCTGCAACTAGCAACGCTATAAGAGGGGTTGAGCAAAGCGGTAACATAGCCAATCAACGGTTTGCTAGGACATGGTGGGTTAGAGGTTTGACATGGCAATTTGGGAGGCATGATAAGCAAGTGGTAGGCATCGTAGCATAGGCATACAAAAGAGCGAGCATCTAGTAAAGCAAAGATAGAAGTGATTTCGAGGGTATGATCATCTTGCCTTCAAAGTTGTCAGAGTTGACTGGATCCTCGAAAGCAAACTCAACGGGCTCCTCGTTAGCGAACTCATCTCCTGGCTCTACCTAAACAAGACAAACAAGCAAAAAGGAACACAATCAACCACGTGCAAACCTCAAACAACATGATGCGAATATGGTATGATATGCGGGATGCGGTATGTGATGCATATGCAAGATTTGACAAGGAATGAATGAACCTGGCCTCAACTTGGAAATCCAAGAGTGCCACTATAAAGGTGAGGTGATTTCGGTTGAAATCGATATAAATATCACCGGAATCGGATGCACGGTTTGGAAATGGCAAGCAAAATAAATATGACACCGGTCTGCGATAAACAGCAAGTAGCCATCTAAATGCATCAAGATAATTATGCTACGGCACTCAAGCATGGCAACAAAATACATGTAAGGGATCCACTCATAATGCTTGACAAAAGATGAACACTGAGCTACGGCCAATTCATCCATTAACAGGTCCAAACGAGCATGGCAAAAGTGAAAATGATAAATAGGTTTCAGACTTAGTGAAATTAACACTAGTCTGGAATTTCAGATCAGGTAGCACACTTTGAAGCATGAAAACTATATGTTAAAGGAACTTAACATGGCAAGGCAAGGTATTACATGGAGCTACTCAAAGAGCTTAACAAAAGACCCTTAGTTACCTTGAGCCAAAAGGGATCAGAAAATACAATTGCAAGCATGTGAACATGGCAAAAACATAATCAGGTTACAGACTTAGTGAAAAACTAGAACATGCAAATCTGTTAACGAGTAGGCATGTTTATGAGCTCGATGCACTCACTACAGAGCAAGGAATGACAAACTAAGCATACACCCATCAAGAATACATATTATATAAGCTAGACATGGCAAGAACAACAACATATCATGCACGGATCAACAACAACATCCTCGGCAAAATCGCTAACAAGTAGACAATCTGCCAGGAAGTACGAAATAGCAAAAGTAGAGCTCGATTGACTCAAGCTAGGTTGCTCCATAATTGCAAACAAAGACATGGATGGATAGAGAACCACAATATTGACAAATCATCCTCACTGATAATCCTCAAAAGAGGCACGGATCACTAGGAAACAACATGAACATATGGCATATTGATAAACACAGATCAAGGACTTAGTGAAATTCTAAGTCCCTGAAATCAGCATTAACGAATGCACCATTTTGCAAGCTTGTGCTAGTCACCACACATATCACAAAAATGCATGGTAAGCACCTCTATAAAGATGACAAAGCATATAACAAAACTCATGTAGAGCTCAGGAGCATATCATGCACACATTAATCATGGCAAAAATGACAAATAGCTATTTGGTGCAGCAGATCTGACAATTAACTCAAATAGCTCTCTTCCAACAGCATTTCGGGCATCAAGATGAGCTCAAATGAAAATGATGCAATGAGATGAAATCATTTACTCTTTGAGACGAACATTTTGATATGCTACACGCCCAAAACGGAGCTACGGATGCGGAGTTATAGCATGATGAAATACGCAAAATATTAGGGTTTCGGGCAAGATTAGGTCATCCTCAGATCCAGATCTGGATCCAGATCGTGCACGCTTTTCGAGGATGGCCAGAGATGGAGGAGTGGCGGCCGGAGCTTGAAGAGATGGGCCGGGGCGGCGCGGATCCGGTCACCGGAGCTCGGGGCCGGAGCGGCGGACGGCGGTGGTCGGCGGTTGGCGGTGCCGGCCTCGGGCGGCGCTGCGGGCGCGGACGCCGGCGGGCGACCGGGCGAGCGCCGGCGGAAGGGGAGGCGGCGGACGCGGCAGAGGTGCGGCGGCCCGAGCGCCCGGAGCTGGGGAAAACGGGCGGCGGCGCGGTCGGGCGCCTCTGGCCCGGTCGGCGATGGAGAGGGCCGGCCTCGGGCCTTCGCGGGCCGCGGCGGGCGGCGGCGAAGTGGGGCTCCCACTTGCCACGTGGCGGCGTGCGGTTGGACCGGGCGGAGCGGCGGATGTGTCCGGCGGCCGGCGGACGTGTCCGGCCGCGCGGAGAGGAGCGGGACTAGGGTTTCGGGGAAGAAGACCCATGAATTTCGGAGGGGGTTCTTTAAATAGGCATAGAGGGAGCTAGGAGAGTGCAAATGAGGTGCGGTTTTCGGCCACACGATCGTGATCGAACGCTCTAGATTATGGAGAGGGTTTTGGTGGGTTTTGGGCCAAATTGGAAGGGTGTTGGGCTGCAACACACACGAGGCCTTCTCGGTCCCTCGGTTAACCGTTGGAGCATCAAACGAAGTCCAAATGGTACAAAACTTGACAGGCGGTCTACCAGTAGTAAACCAAGGCCGCTTGGAAAGTCTTGGTCCAATCCAGAAATGTTTAACCCCCACACACGAAAAGAAGGTAGAAAGGACCACCGGAGGAGATAGGAGCGCCGGAATGCAAAACGGACAACGGGGAAAATGCTTGGATGCATGAGATGAACACGTATGCAAATGCAATGCACATGATGACATGATATGAGATGCATGACAATGACAACAACACACGGAGACAAAAACCCGAACCCGAGGAAATAAAATAACTTAGCGCCGGAAACGGCAAGAGTTGGAGTACATATAAGGTAAGTTACATCCAGGGTGTTACAACACTCCACCACTACGAAAGGATCTCGTCCCGACATCTAGGACTAGAAGAACGTCGGGTACTCAGAATGGAGGTGATCCTCGCGTTCCTAGGTGGCTTCACGGTCAGAATGGTGTGACCACTTGACTTTGAGGAATTTGATTGACTTATTGCGAGTCTTGCGTTCAGTCTCTTCAAGAATAGCAACTGGGTGCTCACGATAAGAGAGATCTTCTTGGAGATCAATGTCTTCGAAGTTGACGGTGCAGTCAGGAGTCTAGAAGAACTTGCGGAGCTGAGAGACATGGAACACATCGTGCACATTTGCAAAGTTTGAAGGAAGCTCGAGTTGATAGGCGAGATCGCCTCTCTTGCTGACGATCTTGAAAGGACCCACGTATCTAGGGGCAAGCTTCCCTTTGATACCGAAGCGGCGAGTACCTTTCATTGGAGAGACACGGAGGTAAACATGATCTCCGATCTCGAAAGCCAAATCACGGTGCTTACTATCATAGTAGCTCTTCTGGCGTGATTGCGCTGCTTTGAGGTTATCACGAATGACTTTACACATCTCTTCTGCCTCTGTGATTAAGTCATTTCCCAGAAGTTGACGTTCACCGGTTTCTGACCAATTAAGAGGAGTACGGCACTTCCTGCCATACAGAATTTCGAATGGGGCCTTGCCCGAACTTGCTTGAAAACTGTTGTTGTAGGAGAATTCGGCGTACGGAAGGCAATCTTCCCACTTCATACCGAAGGAGATAATGCAAGACCTGAGCATATCTTCAAGAATCTGATTGACACGCTCAACTTGACCGCTAGTTTGAGGATGGAAAGCTGTGCTGAAGCGGATGTTGGTGCCCATGGCCTTCTGAAAAGAATCCCAAAACTTGGAGGTAAAGATGCTGCCACAATCTGAAGAGATCACCTATGGAATGCCGTGCAGAGAGACAATCCGAGAGGTATAAAGCTTCGCCAATTGAGCTGCAGTGATAGACTCTTTGATAGGCAGAAAGTGAGCCACTTTAGTGAGTTTGTCGATGACGATGAATATAGCATCATTGCCACGCTTGGACTTTGGAAACCCAGTCACGAAGTCCATCTCAATGTGGTCAAACTTCCATTCTGGAATGGCAAGAGGTTGGAGGAGACCAGCTGGCCTTTGGTGTTCTGCTTTCACTCTTCTGCAGACATCACACTCATTCACGAACTGAGCAATCTTGCGCTTCATTCGAGTCCACCAATAAGCCTGCTTGAGGTCCTCATACATCTTCGTACTCCCAGGGTGGATGGAGAGGAGTGAATTGTGAGCCTCGTTCATGATAACTTTATGAAGGTCACCTTTGGGCACAACAATACGATCCTCGAAGAAGAGAGTATCCTTGTCATCAAGGCGGTAGCACTTGTACATGGGTTGACTCTTGGCAACCCCAATCTTCACCTTCTTCACCATAGCATCCAGAAGTTGAGCCTCGCGAATCTGATCTTCCAAAGTAGGAGAGACTTGAAGGTTGGCGAGGAAACCTTGAGGAACAACTTGCAGATTGAGTTTGCGGAAAGCTTCACAAAGCTCGGGTTGGTAAGGCTTGAGAATCAGACTGTTGCAGTAAGCCTTCCTGTTCAAAGCGTCAGCAATCACATTGGCCTTACCTGGTGTATACTCGATACTCGGATTATACTCTTGAATCATTTCGACCCAACGAGTCTGCCTGATGTTGAGATTAGGCTGAGTGAAGATGTACTTGAGACTCTTGTGGTCAGTGAAGATGTCCACTTTTCTTCCCAATAATAGATGTCTCCAAGTCAAAAGAGCATGCACAACAGCCGCCAACTCAAGGTCATGAGTGGGGTAGTTCTTCTCATTGTGCTTCAACTGGCGAGAGGCATAAGCCACAACTTTCTTCTCTTGCATCAACACTGCACCAAGACCTTGAAGAGAGGCATCGCAGAAGACCTCGAACGGTTTGGATTCATCAGGAGGAGTCAGAACTAGAGCAGTGACCAATTTCTCTTTCAAAGTGTTGAAAGAAATGTCACACTCCGGAGACCAAACGTACTTGACGTGCTTCTGGAGAAGGTTTGAAAGAGGCTTCGCGATTTTTGAAAAGTTCTCAACGAACCTTCGACAGTAGCTTGCGAGACCGAGGAAGCTACGGAGTTGCTTCACGTTTTGAGGTGGTTCCCAATTCACAATTGCAGACACCTTCTCAGGATTCACCGCTATGCCCTTGGCAGAGATGATATGCCCAAGATAGAGAACCTCATCGAGCCAAAACTCGCACTTTGAGAACTTGGCGTAGAATTGATGTTCCCTAAGCTTATCGAGCACCAAACGCAAGTGCTTGGCATGATCTTCCTTGTTCTTCGAAAAGACCAGAATGTCGTCGAGATAGACCAAAATGAAGTCGTTAGTGCAGGCGTTGAAGATGAAGTTCATCATGCGAGAGAAAGTCGGAGGAGCGTTGACGAGGCCAAAAGACATGACAGTGTATTCATATGAACCATAGCTTGTTCTGAAAGCTGTCTTGGGAATATCTTGCTCATGGATTTGAATCTGGTGATAGCCCATACGGAGATCAAGCTTGGAGAATACTTGGGCACCTTTGAGTTGTTCGAACAGCTCGTTGATGTTGGGAAGTGGGTACTTGTTCTTGATAGTCTTCTTGTTCAATGGACGGTAGTCAACAAAAAGTCGGTCCATTCCATCCTTCTTCTTCACAAAAAGTACTCCACAACCCCACGGAGAAGAGCTAGGTCGGATGAGACCCATTCGCTCTTGAATATCGAGTTGCTTCTTCAGCTCCTTCAACTCTTCAGGTCCGAGCTTGTAGGGACGCTTGTAAATCGGTTCCGTGCCAGGCTCAAGATCGATGACGAATTCAACTGGCCGGTGCGGAGGCATTCCTGAAAGCTCTTCTGGAAAGACGTCTTGATATTCGCAAACGACTAGAATTTGGGAGATGGCATCCAATTCACCCTTCTCATTGAGAGAAAACAGACGGATGGTATCATCACGAGCGGCAAAGACAATTACATCCTCAGACGAATGAGTCAATTGAATCTGCCTGGCAGCACAATCAAGATGCGCCTTGTGCTTAGAAAGCCAATCCATTCCGAGAATAAGATCAATATCCGAGTCGCCCAGAACAATAGGAGAAGCTAGAAATTTGTAGTCGCCCAACGTGATAGTAACATCCGGGACGCAGATATTAGCTGTCATTTGCTTGCCCGGTGACACGATTTGCAAAGAACTTTGCAAATACTGATAATCGCACTCATACTTTGATGCAAAATGTTTGGAAATGAAACATTGCGATGCACCAGTGTCAAAAAGAACTCTTGCAGGAATATCATTAACAGGAAGGTTACCCATGATGACATCTGAAGAGTCCTCTGCCTGAGCTGCATTCACCATGTTGACCTTGGCGTACTTGGAATTATGCTTGACCACAGCTGTACTTGCCGATCTCACAGGAGGAGGAGGAGGGAGACGCCTCTGATTGAAGCATTTGTTGGCATAGTGACCCTTCTGTTGGCACTTGTTGCACGTGACCTCTGAAAGCGGACGGTGATACGGAGCACTCGATCTTGAAGCTTGAGACGAAGTCTTGTTCTGAAAGCCAGGGTTGGGTGGGTAGGAAGATCCACTGCCACCTTTTCTCTTCTGTTGATAAGGCTGATGGAACGGAGGAGGAGGAAGCCAATACTTCTGCTGCTTAGCCACTTGAGTAGAGGAAGAAGGAGTAGCATCTCTGACCCGCTTCTTGGAAGCATCACACTTCAGTTGAGCAGCCTCTTGCTTCAATGCCATGTTGTAAAACTCATCGTACCTCCTGGGCTCAAAGAGAACAAGAGATAGCTGGATTTCTTCTCTGAGACGACCCCTGAACTGGTATATCATGCTCTTCTCGTCAGGGATGTCCTGCTTAGCAAAGCGGGCGAGCTTCTGAAACAACTTGTTGTAATCATAGACAGACATAGAGCCTTGCTTCAGGTTGCGGAATTCCTCACGCTTGCTTTCAACCACGCTCTGAGGAATATGATGAGCTTTGAGGTCTTGACGGAATTCATCCCAGGTAATCACACGGCCTCCTCTTGAATCTTTGTACTGCTGAAATCATTCTGCAGCTTGGTCTTTGAGTTGGAAGGAAGCGAACTTGACAAAGTCCTCAGGCCTGACGTTACTGCACTCGAAATGCTTGCACAAGTCCACAAGCCAATCATCAGCGTCAGTTGCCTCAACACAATTGCTGAAGGTCTTTGGATGGTTAGCAAGGAACTGGTAGAGTGTAGCAAAGTGGTTCTGATTGTTGCCCTGGTTTCCTTGGTTGCCTTGGTTCGCTTGGTTGCGCTCTTGAAGAATTTGCATGATCAACTACGTGTTTGCATTGGTAGCGGCCATCACAGCTTGACATGCCTCCAGAGGAGGAGGTGGTGGTGGCGGATCAGGATTCAGAGTCGTGCGCGTTGGAGGAGCCATCCTGAAGAGGTTGACATCCATTAGCACATTGACAGACAAAATTGAAGCTGAATCAAGCGGGTAGACATTGCAACATATAGTCTTCACGTCCGAACAAAATGAACAAATGCATTCCAATTGAAATGGTCACATATCCATAAATTGAGAAGCCACTTAGAATTTAGGTAGAGGAATAAAATCAACAAGGAATGAATGAACCTGGACTCAACTTGGAAAACCAAGAGTGCCACTAGAAATGAGGTGATTTCGGTTGAAATCGATATAAAGATCACCGGAATCGGATGCACGGTTTGGAAATGGCAAGCAAAACAAATATGACACCGGTCTGCGATAAACAACAAGTAGCCATCTAAATGCATCAAGATAATTATGCTACAACACTCAAACATGGCAACAAAATACATGGCAGGGATCCACTCATAATTCTTGACAAAAGATGAACATTGAGCTATGGTCAATGCATCCACTAACAGGTCCAAACAAGCATGGCAAAAGTGCAAATGAGAAACAGGTTTCAGACTTAGTGAAATTAACACTAGTCTGGAATTTCAGATCAGGTAGCACACTTTGAAGCATGAAAACTATATGCTACAGGAACTTAACATGGCAAGTCAAGGCATGACATGGAGCTACTCAAAGAGCTTAACAAAAGTCCCTTAGTGACCTTGAGCCAAAAGGGAACATAAAATACAATTGCAAGCATGTGAACATGGCAAAAACATAATCAGGTTACAGACTTGGTAAAAAACTGGAACATGCAAATCTGTTAACGAGTAGGCATGTTTACGAGCTCGATGCACTCACTACAGAGCAAGGCATCACAAACTAAGCATACACCCATCAATAATACATATTATATAAGCTAGAAATGGCAAGAACAACAACATAGCATGCATGGATCAACAACAACATCCTCGGCAAAATCGCTAACAAGTAGACAATCTGCCAGGAATTACGAAATAGCAAAAGTATAGCTCGATTGACTCAAGCTAGGGTGCTCCATAATTGCAAACAAAGACATGGATGGATAGACAACACAATATTAAAAAATCATCCTTACTAATCATCCTCAAAAGAGGCACGGATCACTAGGAAACAACATGAACATATGGCATATTGATAAACACAGATCAAGGACTTAGTGAAATTCTAAGTCCCTGAAATCAGCATTAACGAATGCACCACTTTGCAAGCTTGTGCTAGTCACCACACATATCACAAAATACATGGTAAGAACCTCTATAAATATGACAAAGCATATAACAAAACTCATGTAGAGCTCAGGAGCATATCATGCACACATTAATCATGGCAAAAATGACAAATAGCTATTTGGTGCAGCAGATCTGACAATTAACTCAAATAGCTGTCTTCCAATAGCATTTCGGGCATCACGATGAGCTCAAATGAAAATGATGAAATGAGATGAAATGATGTACTCTCTGAGGCGAACATTTTGATATGCTACACGCCCAAAACGGAGCTACGGATGCGGAGTTATAGCATGATGAAAAACGCAAACTATTAGGGTTTCGGGCAAGATTAGGTCAACCTCAGATCCAGATCTGGATCCAGATCGTGCATGCTTTTCGAGGATGGCCGGAGATGGAGGAGTGGCGGCCGGAGCTTGAAGAGACGGGCCGAGGCGGCGCGGATCCGGTCACCGGAGCTCAGGGCCGGAGCGGCAGACGGCGGTGGTCGGCGGTTGGCGGCGCCGGCCTCGGGCGGCGCGGCGGGCTCGGACGCCGGGGGGCGGCCGGGCGAGCATCCGCGGAAGGGGAGGCGGCGGCCGCGGCGGAGGTGCGGCGGCCCGGGTGCCCGGAGCTGGGGAAAACGGGCGGCGGCGCGGTCGGGCGCCTCGGGCCCGGTCGGCGATGGAGAGGGCCGGCCTCGGGCCTTCGCGGGCCGCGGCGGGCCGCGGCGAAGTGGGGCTCCCACTTGCCACGTGGCGGCGTGTGGTTGGACCGGGCGGAGCGGCGGACGTGTTCGGCGGCCGGCGGACGTGTCTGGCCGCGCGGAAAGGAGCGGGACTAGGGTTTCGGGGAAGAAGACCCGTGAATTTCGGAGGGGGTTCTTTAAATAGGCATAGAGGGAGCTAGGAGTGTCCAAATGAGGTGCGGTTTTCGGCCATGCGATCAAGATCGAACGCTCTAGATGATGGAGAGGGTTTTGGTGGGGTTTGGGCCAAATTGGAAGGGTGTTTGGCTGCAACACACATGAGGCCTTCTCGGTCCCTCGGTTAACCGTTGGAGCATCAAACGAAGTCCAAATGGTACGAAACTTGACAGGCGGTCTACCGGTAGTAAACCAAGGCCGCTTGGCAAGTCTCAGTCCAATCCGGAAATGTTTAACCCCCACACACGAAAATAAGGTAGAAAGGACCACCGGAGGAGATAGGAGCGCCGGAATGCAAAACGGACAACGGGGAAAATGCTCGGATGCATGAGACGAACACGTATGCAAATGCAATGCACATGATGACATGATATGAGATGCATGACAACGACAACAACACACGGAGACAAAAACGGGGTGTTACAATAACTTAGCGCCGGAAACGGCAAGTGTTGGAGTACATATAAGGTAAGTTACATCCGGGGTGTTACAACGGGATGCAAGGATCCCGATCTGAAGCCGTGGATGAGAGAGGTCGATCTCTTGTAATGGACGGCAGCATCCGGGTATCAGCTCCGGCATGGTGCAGGAGGACGGCGGTCGATGGGGTGGCGGACGGCGGCGGACGGAGGAGGGTGGGGTGGAGAGGGTGTTTTTGCGCCCACGGAGTACGGATGGGGAACAGGGAGGTAGAGAGGAAGGGGGGAACCATGTATTCAGGGCGCGCTTGTCCCAAATGCGAGGAAATTTCCAAACTTAGCCCCCGTTTCAAATTTCTACTACATCACAGCAACACTAGTCGGTCGGGGATAGGACGGTAATCTTGCATACACCGAATATTTGCCGACGAGAGTTTGTTTTTGGTTCCCACCGTGTATGAATATGAATCAGGGAGGGAGTCGATTTCGGCCAAGGACACACTGTGTTTTGGCGCCCACCGTGTATGAATCCGGGTGAGAGGCGGTTACGTCACGTTTGGGTGAAATTACAAACCAACCCCTATCGAAACCTATAGAAATCCAGCATATAGGCTTTGCGTGGCAGGGATAGGCAGTAGTGATTTCCATCTCGCAGATTTTGGTTCCGGGCAGTTACTGCGACTTTCCCCGCTTCATTCAAATTTTGCAGAGTGCATGTTTACCGTGCCAACTCAATTCGAATCTCGTTTGTATTCTTTTTTTCAGGCGGGATCCATTTTCAATTGGAATTACATTCTATATACATCATTTTTTTATATATATACTTTCAAAAGCACAACAAAGAATTTTGCTCCTTTATATGTATAATATGATCTACAAATACAACGATCTTGAAATCTTAAGGTTGAATTCGAAAAAATTTAACCAAATTATGTTCTACTAAAATGTATGGATCAGTAATATCTACATATTAAATAACATAGATGTGCGTGAATTCATATGAGTATGCATGTTTGATAGATCAATTTTGGTTTGAGTATGGATTTCATGTATCATCATCTCGAATTCAAATATTTGAATCCCTTTTTTGTTCACTCCTTTCACGCCCATCTCTCTCGCATGCATGCTCCTTCAGGTAGCTATCACTCTCTTTTCTCCAGCTCACCCGCACGCTCACTTCATGTTGCTCCTATCCTCGCAAACATGGTCTCTCGACGTCTCCCTTGAGAAGTTTCACACTCTCCCTATCATTATAAATTACACGGTTTTCATTATCTCTCACGTCTCTACTATTCTCTGGTATCACTCGGTACCTAAGCTTTCTTTTTCACCGCCAAACACACAGTCTCCACTCGTCTTTCACTTTGTCTTTCTCTCTATGGGATTCTCTCACACACCCTATATGTCTCTACATATGACTCATACCACTAAAATTACTCTCTCTATCTCTCCTGTAGACACAACATTTGTTGCGGTCTCCTTTTCGTCTCCATCCCAGACTAACATTATTCATTTGTTTACCGATCAGACAACCCTGACTACCGTCTCCTCTCTCTCTCTCTCACAGACACACATGCACAACTCCCACCACTAAAATGTGAATGGAAAACGAGATTTTGTTATACCCAAACAAAAAAGGACTGGAGGGAGTGATTGCTCTGACATGGACACGACCTCTCATAGCGCAGGCATTGAACCGGTGCGCCGGCCAAGAGGGCCGCACTCGCTACAGGCCCGGCTGAGCACGCCTCCTCGCCGCGTGCAACCAGCTTAAGACTACCCCGTCTGCCTTCATTGAATCCGCGCATGTGCCGGCAACACGTCCTTCCGCGAGCCGGCAGGCATTTTAGAACACAAAAAATGACTACAATATAATTAATTTACGCATGGTCTTGACTTGTTGTGCTCGCACTGGTAGCAGGAACTAGTAGAGGATTTTCTTTATTTATAACTCTCCTCACATTTTTTTTGGCTTTGAAGTGAATCATGGTTGTGGACATTATGTATGAATGTGCAGATATCTGTGAACATGAGTTTGATGTGGAAGTTCAACTTGGAATGTCGGGCTTGCGCGTGTACTATACCATGTCCAATGCTTCGTCTATTATTGTTTGGAAAGTAATTGTTGTTATTACATGACCCAAAAAAACATTTTGTGCCACATCAGTAGATGCACGGACATCACAACAGGCATGCTGACTGGATAACATTTGAACCTAGCTATTATGAAGGAAATTTTGTATTGACAACAGTTTTAGATAGCAGGAGATGCCTAGCCTGCTCTGCCTCTGCTAGCTTATTTCTGGCTTCTTCCATCTCTTCTTTGGCTTGGGTGAAGAGAGCATTTGATTGCTCTTTTCGCTTCTTCAGGAACTCAGCTACATTCTCAAGGGCTGCTGCACACTTTCTTTCAGCCTTTACTAATGCCACAAGGACACGAACACCTGACGACTCCACCTGGCTTGTGTGTAATCCAACATCATCTGGGAATTTGCACCTTCTGTCTAATCCAGCATCATTAGGGAACTGGCACCTTGTGTGTAATCCAGCCTCATTTTGGAAACATGACCTCGAGGTTGACCATACTTCCCTCCTCGCAGGAACTGCATCCTGACATGAAGTTACTTCTTTTTTAGATCAATACTCAGAGCAACCTAGATCCATTTAGTAGAAGCCAGATAAACAGAACTCGGAGAAGTGAATTCAAAAGGAATAAATAAATAAAAACAGACTACAAGGTGAGAACACCCACTTCCTACATCAAGCTAAAAACGAAAGCATTAGGACGATTAAGACTCTTCTTATTACACATCGAAGAACACCACGCTTAAGAGAAACAAAAACTACAACATATACACATCGAAGAACACAAGGCTACACGGAAGTAATTGAAAGGGTGTTACTTACCATAGCTCGTTTTATAGGTTCGGTGCAGCTCCTCTTTAACTTGCCACACACCTTGAAGATGTCCCGAATATCCCGTGTTTGATCTTCATTGCTTCTCTACATGTTCGCACTCGTGATTTTAAAATCTCAACATGGCAAGAAAAATATACTTCTAGTAATACTCGCGCATCTTATGGGAAACATTAAAGCACTCGTCTGCCATGTTAGAGCATATCCAACAAGATAAACTAGCCATACAAATGCATCTTGATGCGTGCAATGCATGGGCATTTTGCTAGTTCTAAAAACCTTTCCATCATTTGCCACACTATTGGTTGTAGATGAAAAACCTACCCAAGCACAGCGCGATACAGGAGCGACGCACAATTAAAAGCTGATATTCTGTTGGACAATGGAGGCTATAACCAATTACTTTTATGGGAACAATAGCACCCAGGAAATTTGAAGGGTAGGTATGAAAAAAATTGGAACTGCACATGTACTGCTAAGTGATTCAATACACACATTACCAGTCGAGGAGGAGAACGATGGTCACCGCGGCCTCTGTGAGTCATGGTCGGCAACGGGAGTCAGTTCATTGTCCACGATGGTGGTACTTCTGCGCTTGGCGTCGGCTTTCGGGAAGCAGATACGCGACCGTGGAAGATGATGCCGGGGAAGAGGCTCTGTGTGCGATGACGACAGTGGACCAGCTCCAGTGCGGCGTACGAGGTCATCGATTAGGCAGATGCGCTGCGGTGGACGAGTGCGCCGATGTAAAGGGGAGGAGCACGAAGGTTGCGGTGCCGTGGAGAAGTCTATTTTGCAGTGGGGATAGAAATTGGGGAGTATTCAGGTGTACTACTCTGGGTGCCCAGGTGGGGTTGGCTGGGTAGGGTGAACCTGAAGTTACGAAAATAGCCCCCTACCAAGCGTCATCCGTAGGCCTGTTCCGAAGGCTATGATGGTAACTTCCCACCGCTCAAATCAGGGTCGCGGGAGATTTTCCCGCCAACCTCAAAATTTTGTGACACTGGACTCCCCGTGTGGCGTGTTGAGTGATTCGGCTAAGCATCTAGCGAGTAGTAGTAGTAAACTCTGCATATTAGGTTTGACCGAAGTCAAACTTCCTAAAGTTTGACCAAGTTTATAGAAAAATATAAACATTTACCATAACAAATATGTATGATGTGAAAGTACATTCAATAATGAATCTAATGGTATTTATTTGTTATTGTATATGTTAATATTTTTTGTTATAAGCTTTCTGAGAGTTTACAAAACTTGACTTTGACCAATGCTAATACGCGGACTTAAATAAAAATGGAGGGAGTACACATTTGTTTTCTTAGTTTGTAGTGAACTAATCATTTGTTGAAGTTGTGAAATAAATATATTAGGCTATTGACTTTGAATATAATGGTCTATACAATTCAATAGTACAATCATTGTCGAATCCCAAGATGTATACAAGGTCTATAGTACTTCACAACATGCTCAAACTCACATAATCCCAGTCAAATGAGAATCTAAATGCATTTCATAGTTATTACTTTGTAGGATGCAACAAGAACAACCATAACTCTACATCAGCCATTATAGAAGCAACATTTTGACATACCCCAATGTGTGAATGAAACGTGCAGAGAGAGCTTTTGAAGATGGAGCAGATAGGGAGGGAAATATTGTATGTATGTGGACGAGAGAGTAGGAGGCAAACCTAACGAGGCAGAGAGAGAGATAGAGAGAGAAAGAGAGAGGAAGAAGTTAGGTCTGTGAGAAAGATGCATACATGTAATATACATGAGATGCGTGTGCATCTGGATTATGTATACGTGGAAGGAGAAGAGACAACATGTTTGATGAGAGAGCGGGAAAAACATGGACGAGAGGGGAAGGATCTCGTGGGTTGAGGGATTGACAATTTTGTGCGGGGGAGAGAGGGATTGGTAATTTTGTGCAAGAGAGAGAGAGAGAGTGGGGGAGGAGTCAGTCAGCCGTCGTCACATCACCCTGCTTCCAAATGACCCCGTATTCTCTAGCGCGGGGTGGTCACCTTCTTCGATCTGCTCGTTGCCCTCTTTGAAAATTGAGGTGTTGTGCATGTTGGGGTGCAAATAAGCACAAGCGAGAGTGGTCGCCGTATAAACTTGGATGGGGATGAATTGTGTGCTCGGGGGAGTGTGTGTGTGTGTGTGCATTGTGCTGCGTGTGTGTGTGTGTGTCAGATATTGAGAGAAAACAAACCTAAGGAGAGAAATGGGTATTCACGAAGAGATTGTGCGGGCCTTGAGGTGGGCAGGGGTCAGGTGAGGGTGTCAAAATGTGCGCGTTGATGCATGTGTTGCATGCAACCGTGCGAGGGTGTAGGATCGGAAGTATGTCTAGAGGGGGGGTGATTAGACTACTTGACCAAATAAAAACTTAACCTTTTCCCAATTTTAGTTCTTGGCAGATTTTAGCTATTGTAGGACAAGTCAAGCA
Source organism: Triticum aestivum (assembly GCF_018294505.1). Taxonomy (NCBI): domain Eukaryota; kingdom Viridiplantae; phylum Streptophyta; class Magnoliopsida; order Poales; family Poaceae; genus Triticum; species Triticum aestivum. The sequence continues at coordinate 168,967,563 of NC_057806.1, forward strand.
ATCATCACACAATTCAAGCAAGCATGCAAAGAGTATATTGGCAACGGAAAGTAAAGCATGCAACTTGCAAGAATGTAAAGGGAAGGGTTTGGAGAATTCAAACGCAATTGGAGACACGGATGTTTTTCCCGTGGTTCGGATAGGTGGTGCTATCCTACATCCACATTGATGGAGACTTCAACCCACAAAGGGTAACGGTTGCGCGAGTCCACGGAGGGCTCCACCCACGAAGGGTAACGGTTGCGCGAGTCCACGGAGGGCTCCACCCACGAAGGGTCCACGAAGAAGCAACCACCCACAAAGGGTCCACGAAGTAGCAACCTTGTCTATCCCACCATGGCCATCGCCCACGAAGGACTTGCCTCACTAGCGGTAGATCTTCACGAAGTAGGCGATCTCCTTGCCCTTACAAACTCCTTGGTTCAACTCCACAATCTTGTCGGAGGCTCCCAAGTGACACCTAGCCAATCTAGGAGACACCACTCTCCAAGAAGTAACAAATGGTGTGTAGGTAATGAACTCCTTGCTCTTGTGCTTCAAATGATAGTCTCCCCAACACTCAACTCTCTCTCATAGGATTTAGATTTTGTGGAAAGAAGATTTGAGTGGAAAGCAACTTGGGGAAGGCTAGAGATCAAGATTCATATGGTAGGAATGGAATATCTTGGTCTCAACACATGAGTAGGTGGTTCTCTCTCAGAACATATGAGTTGGAATTGTGTATGTGTTCTGATGGCTCTCTCCACGAATGAAGAGGAGGTGGAGGGGTATATATAGCCTCCACACAAAATCCAACCGTTACACACAGTTTTCCAATCTCGGTGGGACTGAATCAACAAACTTGGTCGGACCGAAAAGGTAAACCTAGTGACCGTTAGAGATTTTCGGTGGGACTGACATGCAACTCGGTAGGACCGATATGGTTAGGGTTTGGGCATAACGTAATCTCGGTGATACCGATTTTGGTAATTAGCTAACCAGAGAGTTGGTCAGGCAAACTCGGTGGGACCCATTTGCTCTTTCGGTGAGACCGAAAAGTTACAAAAAGGAAACACTGAATTTACATTGCAATCTCGGTGGGACCGATCCGCTCTTTCGGTGAGACCGAAAAGTTACGGAAGGGAAACAGAGAGTTTGCAATCCCATCTCAGTGAGACCGAGATCCCTATCGGTAGAACCGAATTGCTAGGGTTTGGCAGTGGCTTATGACAAGTGAAACTCGGTGGCGCCGGATAGAAAGAATCGGTAGGACCGAGTTTGGCTTAGGGTTTAGGTCATATGTGGATATGGGAAAGTAGTTGAGGGTTTTGGAGCATATCACTAAGAACATGAAGCAAGAGGCTCATTAAGCAACACCTCATCCCTCCTTGATAGTATTGGCTTTTCCTAAAGACTCAATGTGATCTTGGATCACTAAAATATAAAATGAAGAGTCTTGAGCCTTTGAGATTGAGCCAATCCTTTGTTCTTATCATTTTGAGGGTTCCACTTTCACATCCATGCCATGCCAATCATTGAGCTTTCCTGAAATAGTCATCTTGGAATAGCATTAGCTCAATGAGCTATATGTTGTTATGAATTACCAAAACCACCTAGGGATAGTTGCACTTTCAGTCTCCCCCTTTTTGGTAATTGATGACAACATATAGATCAAAGCTTCGACAAATGATAATAAGCATGAAATATATCGTCGCTTTGAGAAGTATGTGACAAGTAAGAGCTCCCCCTAAATTTGTGCATATTTAAAATTTGCTTTGGACTGCAAATGCACAAAGAGTTATAGTCATGGGTTACTCTTCCATGTCACATACATCTTGGTGGAGCGCTTAAAATGATAAGAATGAAATACATGCACTCATCACCAAGAATAGTGAATGATCACATAAGATAGATAAGATGATAATATTAAGCAAACATTAAGTGTAGCTTATGATCAAACACATGATCATCAATGTCTCACAGATAATGACGTAGTATCTCAAGCACTCAAAAGCAAACAAAGTTCGAAAAAACCACCAAATAAAGCAAGAGAGAAAAAAGCAACACTCTCTCTCTCTCTCGAAGCCTATGATCTATACATTTTTCTCCCCCTTTGGCAACAAGTTACCAAAAAGTTCCTAGAAAATGCATAGTGCTAAGTCGACACTCAGGCTTGATCTTCAGGTGGTGGTGGAGTCCGGAGCACTCCAAGGACGAAGCCTTCTATAGACGTAGTCGGAGTTGAGGCTGAAGTAGACGCTGGAGCTGGTGGAACTGAGGCTGTGGCTGGTGCAGAAGTGGTGGCTCTGGTGTCAGCAACTGGCACTGCATGTGATCTCTGAGCTCTTGGCACTCTGGCAAATGCATCAGTTGTAGTCTTGCCTCTCCTCTCCTGCATGTCATCCTGAAGTTGTTCCACTGCAGACTGAATCTCTGTTACTTTGACATCCAAGTCATAGAACTTTTGTTCCATGATTCTCTCTAAGCTCTGCTGATTCTGAGTGAGGGTGGCCAGTCCTTGCTCAATCCTCAGTGTGGATGCAATCAATTAACCAAGCTGCTCTTGTTTGGTTTTCAAGAAGTACTCAGATGCCTCCTCTTGAGTTGGCATCTTGGCAGCTTTCTCCTTCCTTGCCTTCTCCTTCTTTGCTTGTGCTTGAACGGACGATGGTTCATTCTCATGCATGACAACCTGATTATCTTCAAAATCTGGATGAATGGGCAGATGTTCCTTATCTAAAAGGTATATCCCCGTGCCCATCTTGGAGTTAATGAGCTCCTAGATCTGAGGGGCATAACCACACCTCCTCTTCTAATCTACTGCAGTCCTCTTGATAGTCTCTACTATGAGGCTCATGACCTTGAATTTCTGAGGCACATCAAATACATGAAGCAAATTGATTGCATGGCCTCTGATCATCTTGTGATCACCTGACTTGGGCAATAGAGTGTGCCTAAGGATCCAGTTGATAGTTGGCAGCCCTGACAGAAGATAATGCACTGAGCCAAATTTGAAAGTATCAAGTGCCTCGTTTGGAATTTCCTTGTACATGTTGGACATAGAGTTGTGGTCCATCTTCTTCTTGGCATAGATATCCAAGTCATCCTCATGCTCTTCAGGGGCATTGATGAGCTGTGCCCACTCAGCAACTGTAGATTGGTACCTTGTACCTTCAGACATCCATGTGATCTTTCCATCTGGGTAGAAATGTGCTATGGAGTATAATTGCATAATGAGTTCCTCGTTCCACTTTGTGAGCTTCTGCCCAACAAAGTCTGCTACTCCACAAGCATTGAAGCTGTCAATCACACCAGGATAGTGTTCCTCATTTTCTTTCATGTAGGTCCAGTCGACCCATCTCATGTCACACATAATGGGCTTCTTATCAAGCAGCACTGTCTCATAAAAGTCTGCTGTTCCTTAGTGTGGAACCTGTAGTCAACAGCAGTCCTTCTCCTTGAAGCATACGGATCTGCTTCTCTCCACTTCCTGAGCCCTGAGTCTCTCCTGAGCTTCATGTCCTCAGCCACAGGATGAGCATCACTATGGTCTGGGATCTTGGGCTTGAGCTTTCTGAGCACTTGACCTTCTTCTTCTTCAGCAATGTCAGGCACTGGGGCCTTGTTCTTTTCAGTTGCAGGTATGCTCCTCGTATTTCTCTTTGGTGATGTCTTGGGCTTGGAGGCAGCTTTGGGTGCTTCTTTGGGCTTGGATGCAGCATCCCTTGATCTTATAGCATCACCCATAAGCTTAGGTGCCTTAGGTGCTGGTGCAGCAACCTCTTCTTCTTCATCCTCATCTTCCATGATGGAAGCCTTTCCAAGCACTTTGGCTACGGTCTTCTTGACCCTTTCCTTCCTCTTCTTTCCCTCAGCAGCAACTGGCTCTATGGGAGTGGGTTTCTCAGTTAAAGCTCTGGCCTTTGACATAGGCAGCCTGCCTGCTAGCCTTTTGATTTTCATCCCTGGCTTTGTGCCTTGAGCTGAGCCATGTTCCTTCTCAAGCACTACTCTCTTTGAAGTTGCTTCCTCTTCTGCCACATAATCCTCATCCTCTGATTCTGAGGTTCTCTTCTTCCTCTGTCTGGTGGCAGCCTTTGGCAGATTGCTAGGAGTACTTCTGCTGCCATCATCTGAAGAACTTGAGGGACTAGTGCCCTCACTCATCTGCACTTGCTCTTCTGACATGTTCTGGCTATCACTCTGGTCTGACATGATGAACAAGCTGACTGCTGACCCTGTGAACAGTTTATAGATGAGGTAGAATAGATGAGCATCACAAAATGCAGAGATTTTTGTAAAAGAATGACTCAAAATCTTAGTTTTAGTTTCCCACTGAAATCATCTCGGATCTACCGATTTTCAAACTCGGTGATACCGAAGCAGTTTTTGGAACCTAAACTAGTGAACTCGGTCAGACCGAGTCACAGTTCGGTGGCACCGAGACTGCTAGGGTTTCACAGAGTTCCAAAATCGGTCACACCGATAAGTAATTCTCGGTCAGACCGAGTCTCACTTGTGCAATGGCATAAGCCAAATCGGTGGGACCGAGTTTTTCAACTCGGTGGGTCCGAGAAGGTTTCGGCGGAAACCTAAACCTAGAATTTTCGAATCAAACCTAATGTACGAGTTCATTGACTGGATAGAAGTTTATCAAATGTGGCAAGAATCATGATGATCACAATGTGCTAAGAATCGGATTGGGGAATAGCACAAAGATCGAGTCCATACCCTAGTTCAGCGGAGACTCGCTACAGCGGCAACGGCGGGGTTGAATTCCGTTGACGGCGATGGAGACCAGCGACTGGAGGCGGCTGGCGGCGAGGAGACGATCCGGAGACCAAGTTGGCAGAGCAGGCTATCGCGCGGGCGAAGGGGTTCAGAGAAATTTCCAAATTTTTGCCCGTGACTATATATATACCGACCCTGTCGGTGTGACCGAGTGGAACAACTCGGTGGCACCGAGATGCAAAACTGTATACAGTTGTTGCAACTCGGTGTGACCGAATGGTTCAAATCGGTTGCACCGAGATCGAAAACCTAGATCAACTTAATGATCTCGGTAGGACCGAAAGTAGGGTATTGGTCAGACCGAGAATCATAAAGAGGTTTTGGAAGTTTAAGTCTATGACGAATCGGGGACTCCGAGCGCTCCTCACACAGAGTGGTTCGAATCTGACTTGATCAAGTTTTTGTGATGTAGCATGAATAGAGTTTGAGACGAGAAAAGCATAGATAGCTAGAGGAGGTCTTAGGCATTCTTGTCCATCCACTTGGCAAAGGAATAAAACCAAACAATCAAAACAACAAGTGGATGTCCTCGAATGAGTAAAATATGCAACCAGCATGCTCACCGACAATAGAGATGCGAAATGAAATATGTGACAAGGCATGACAACCAATTCTAGCATCTATCGAGCATTTGCAGATTGACAAGGTCATCTATATATGAGTTATATTGACTTAGGAGTCAAAGTGAGAACACTTGATCATAGGTCATACTCATCGTTTAAGCTCAAAGTGGGTTACCACTTTTACATAAAGCATTGTGTTCCCATCTTTATAGTTGCTTTAGCTCAAGTCTTAGAGTAAATGCTCCCCCTAGATGTGATATCCCCCTTAGAGGGATGAACTAACCTCGGGTTTTGCGATGATGACTTCATGTTAGATGTTGAGATGTGGATGCTCAATGTTTATGTAGATCACTTGGAGCTATCCATTTGAGTGAATTGCACTTTCAATACTACATGGGTTAGTCCCACAAGGAACAAACAAGGATATCATAGACATAGAGTGATGCACACACAAGATGATGTCCATTGAAAACTTTATAGGTTACCTTGTCCTTGTCTTACAACAAGAGGGTTTGTGACTCCTTGAAACTAGTGCAAGATGTGGAAGTTGGATTGCACTTGTTTCTTGCCAAATGATAAGAGTCGAAGTATGTTGGCGGAGATCACCCTCAGACTTCTCTATTTCTTCTTCTTGTGGGATCCATCACCATCTTGATGGGAATCCTTGAGTTTGTAGTACATACTTTGATGAGTTGGAAACTTGAAATCGTCTTGGGAAATCCACTTGACTAAGGTCTTAGGAGCTTCTTCAAATGCATCAATTTCCTCTTGAAGCTTGTCCTTGCCTTTTTGCTTGTAGTCTTGTGGTGGAAGATCATCTTGAGCTTGTGTCCCTTGAAAGAAGTATCATACTTCTCTTGTTGAGGAACAAACTTTGTCTTGGGGTATTGATCTTCTTCCCACTCAACTCCATTGGCATTGAACTTTCGTTCAAACCAACACCTTGATTCTTCCGGTGCATTCCTTGCTTGCGCACAATTTCCTCGAATTGCTTACTCCCGGCAAGGCTTTTGTACACTCCTTTCTCTATAATTCCCTTCAATAAGCTATTTTCTTGCTCAAGTGTAACTTGGCTAAGAGAATCATTAGTGGAATCAAGAGAACTACTAGAAGCAACAATATTGGATTTAGCATGATCATTGTTACTGCTAGAGGAAGAATCTTTCTTGTTCTTGTTACTAGACTTGACTTGAGGCATGTAAGTGGATAAGAGTAAACGCTTGGCAATGTAAGAAGAACTTTTCTTGCGGAGATCATCATTGATTGCTTTTTAAGAACTTCATGCTCTTGCTCAAGATTGAGCTTTTCAAGGTGTAATTTCTCATGAGCTCTTAAAAGTTCTCGATGATCTTCGAAGATAGTTTCATGAGCTAACTTAAGAGTGTTTAATTCTTTAGTTAGAGCCTCAATCTTCTCCTTATCATTGTCATTCGTTTTATCTTGATTAGCATGATTAATTGACGTTTCATCATAGTATTCATCACTAGAGTTGTCAACAAGCAAATCATCACCTAACAAGTCATCTTCATCACTATTGAAATCAACATACTCGGTGTGTGTTACCTTAGGACCTTTGGTCATGAAGCATCTTCCAATTCCTTCATTTGGTGAGTCAAATATGTCATAGGAGTTGGTTGACACTAGTGCTAGACCGGCAACACCTTCATCTTGAGTATCTTCGGAGTCGGAGTGATAACTTCTCTCGGAGTGGCTGTCGGAGTCGGAGCCGGATACCCATTCACCAACATGAGCTTGATGTCTTCGTTTTGTGTAGCTCCTTGATGATTTTCCCTTCCTTTCCGAATCCTTGCTTCTCCGTGAGTATCTTCATTCATAACGATCATCTCTACTCCTTCTCTCTCTTGGTGGTGATTCTTTGCTTCTTCTTTTTGGAGAATCTTCTCTTCTCTTGTAGGGAGCCGTACACTCATTGGAATAGTGTCCGGGTCTTCCACAACTGTAGCAGTTTCGCTCTCGACTAGAAGATCTTTTGTCATTGTAGGACCTTGACTTGAAGCTTCTATCTTTGCTTATACTCTTGTAGAACTTGTTGAAGTTCTTCACCATTAAGCTCAATTCTTCATTGAAGTTTTGTTTCTCACTTGATGATGTAGGGGCTTCACATGAGGCTTTGTAGGCACCACTTGACTTGTTGTGAAGTTCCTCTTTATCCAAAGCTCTGATACCACTTGTAGGATCTGAAGTATGTCTAGAGGGGGGTGATTAGACTACTTGACCAAATAAAAACTTAACCTTTTCCCAATTTTAGTTCTTGGCAGATTTTAGCTATTGTAGGACAAGTCAAGCAATCATCACACAATTCAAGCAAGCATGCAAAGAGTATATTGGCAGCGGAAAGTAAAGCATGCAACTTGCAAGAATGTAAAGGGAAGGGTTTGGAGAATTCAAACGCAATTGGAGACACGGATGTTTTTCCCGTCGTTCGGATAGGTGGTGCTATCCTACATCCACGTTGATGGAGACTTCAACCCACAAAGGGTAACGGTTGCGCGAGTCCACGGAGGGCTCCACCCACGAAGGGCAACGGTTGCGCGAGTCCACAGAGGGCTCCACCCACGAAGGGTCCACGAAGAAGCAACCACCCACAAAGGGTCCATGAAGTAGCAACCTTGTCTATCCCACCATGGCCATCGCCCACGAAGGACTTGCCTCACTAGCGGTAGATCTTCACGAAGTAGGCGATCTCCTTGCCCTTACAAACTCCTTGGTTCAACTCCACAATCTTTTCGGAGGCTCCCAAGTGACACCTAGCCAATCTAGGAGACACCACTCTCTAAGAAGTAACAAATGGTGTGTAGGTAATGAACTCCTTGCTCTTGTGCTTCAAATGATAGTCTCCCCAACACTCAACTCTCTCTCATAGGATTTGGATTTTGTGGAAAGAAGATTTGAGTGGAAAGCAACTTGGGGAAGGCTAGAGATCAAGATTCATATGGTAGGAATGGAATATCTTGGTCTCAACACATGAGTAGGTGGTTCTCTCTCAGAACATATGAGTTGGAATTGTGTATGTGTTCTGATGGCTCTCTCCATGAATGAAGAGGAGGTGGAGGGGTATATATAGCCTCCACACAAAATCCAACCGTTACACACAGTTTTCCAATCTCGGTGGGACCAAATCAACAAACTCGGTCGGACCGAAAAGGTAAACCTAGTGACCGTTAGAGATTTTCGGTGGGACTGACATGCAACTCGGTAGGACCGATATGGTTAGGGTTTGGGCATAACGTAATCTCGGTGAGACCGATTACACAAACTTGGTGAGACCGATTTTGGTAATTAGCTAACCAGAGAGTTGGTCAGGCAAACTCGGTGGGACCGATTTGCTCTTTCGGTGAGACCGAAAAGTTACAAAAAGGAAACACTGAATTTACATTGCAATCTCGGTGGGACCGGTCCGCTCTTTCGGTGAGACCGAAAAGTTATGAAAGGGAAACAGAGAGTTTGCAATCCCATCTCTGTGAGACCGAGATCCCTATCGGTAGAACCAAATTGCTAGGGTTTGGCAGTGGCTTATGACAAGTGAAACTCGGTGGCGCCGGATAGAAAGAATCGGTAGGACCGAGTTTGGCTTAGGGTTTAGGTCATATGTGGATATGGGAAAGTAGTTGAGGGTTTTGGAGCATATCACTAAGCACATGAAGCAAGAGGCTCATTAAGCAACACCTCATCCCTCCTTGATAGTATTGGCTTTTCCTAAAGACTCAATGTGATCTTGGATCACTAAAATATAAAATGAAGAGTCTTGATCCTTTGAGCTTGAGCCAATCCTTTGTTCTTAGCATTTTGAGGGTTCCACTTTCACATCCATGCCATGCCAATCATTGACCTTTCCTGAAATAGTCATCTTGGAATAGCATTAGCTCAATGAGCTATATGTTGTTATGAATTACCAAAACCACCTAGGGATAGTTGCACTTTCAGAGGGACGGACGAATCGAGAGAGATGGTTGTTGTGTTACAGATGCTCCTCTCTCTGTCTCTCTCTCCCTCTCTCTCTCTCTCTCACACACACACACACAAGTAAACTAGAAGACCGTTCTCTCATGTATACACAACATATCGACATCTGTCTATGTCTCACTCATGCACGATCATTTGCACATTCACACCTCTCTATGTCTGTATCACACACACACCGTCTCCACATTGCCCTTCCGCCACAACACACATATGGACACATACACACGTTTTCTCTCAGTCACACACACAAAATCAGTATTAAAAAAACTAGGGCACACCTAAAACGTCCAAATCCAAATAAACACGAACTGGAGCTAAATTCAAATATATGGAAATATTGCAGTGTCAAGAACTTTCACAGGAAAAAAAGTTGAGTAATATTCGAGGATTGTTTTCACACACACAAAAAGGTTCGGTGGATGTCCTTCGAGCCCGACACGGTGACGCACCGTTCGATCGACCGCGCGGCCGCGGTTCACGAGCTTGCATAGGATTCCGTATCGTGGCCGTGGTACTAAGGCTGGTCACAATGGGCAAGAACATAAGCTAGTAACTAATAAAAGCGCTTCCTAAGTCTAATGTTTACGTGTACTAGTACGATTTTCTTTTAAGTTTAACCAACCTTATATATAAAACTAAAGTAAGCTCCCACACGCGCACTCATCAATATGCCGCCACCATTGCGCATGCCGGCGCACGCCTGCTCTGGCCAACAATTTCTCACCCATCACCGCCGTGTCGCCGCCATCCCTGTGCCATGAAGCCGAAGGCTCGCCCGCTCACGTCATATGTAGTCCCTCCTCGCGATGCCGCCGCGCTGCCAAGCACGCGAGCAGCTGGTGGAGCCGCGTCTATGCATGCAGCGTATGAAGAGGAGGACGAGCGCGTGCTCCAGCACGCCGGCGAGGAGGAACTAGCATGTCATTGTCGTCTCCGCCCGCACGGAGGAGGCGCGCATGGTGGCTATCACGGTGGAAGCCGGTCGCGCGCGCGTCGAGCCCGCAAACTGGGTGCGGACGCGGAATCTACCTTCGAGACCTTGAATGCCACGTGGATCCTACAATCTGAAGGAGCAATTTGGGTCAGTCGACTCATGTGAGCCGTTTGATGCAACATGGATGGCTAGAAGGGCTTCTTCCACCTCTTCTGACGTCTTCTTCCTTCGCTCCGTCGAACTTCTTTCACAAATCGACTGACCCAAATTATACTACTAGTATGAACGTATTAAGTACAGTAGGAACGCGAAGATACGAGCAGTAGTACCAACTGCAAGAAGAACAGTAGTAAGACATAGTACTAGTAGTACTGTATGTACTAAAGAGTTCAAATAACGAGAAAGAACATAAACATAGGGGCTGTTTGGTTCCTAGCCACACATTGCCACACTTTGCCACACCTAACCTTAGGCAAGTTTGACCAAGTTAGGTAGGTGTTTGGTTCTAGCCACACTTGAGACAAGGAATTTTTTATGAGCAGTGAACCCCACATGTCATAGACACAAAAAGTGTGGCAAGATTCCCTTAGGCAAGCCAAAGTATGGCTAACAATTTGAGCAACTCAAGTAAGGCAAGTGTGACAAATGTGGCAAAAATCATGTGGCAACATATGGCAAAGATAGTCACAATCCAAACAGCCCCATAGTTCTGCTAGGGCCTCAGCACAATACACCCTTGAAAATAAACTAATAAGCAACTAGTCCGCTTGACACTGCAGTAGAACCAGCATGAGCGATGGCACTGCCACCTACTTGGAGTCCGAGTCCACGTCCTCGACTTCGTCCTCGTCCCTCTTCCTCTTCCTCTTCGCTGATGCTTCTTTGCTTGAACCGGACACTGGGCTCTGCTTCTTCATCCAACCCTTGGAGATATTTAAACAAAGGTAGGCATCCATTGCTGCGTACAGGATGTGATCTTCATCTAATGTCTTCGACTCCCATGCATGATGAAACTCGTGATGAGGTTTCTTCAGTTTAGCGTACGAAAGATCAATCATGGCTACTGCCAGGGTCGGCATTTAAGGTTGAGAGGAGGACACCAGGCTTGCCTTCTGGAGATCGAAGGGCTGGCCTACAACAAGACCTATCCGACGCAAGACGTCACTGTCGTTCTTAAAGCCTACAGTAACGAATTTCACTCTTTTGTCCTTGAGGAAGTTCTTAAAATCCTGGCACTCAACGTCGGCATGGCATATGTGGTATACCAAGCAAACGTTATGTACGCAAACCTGGATCACGGCGGGCTTCTTCCTCTCTTCGTCCTTTAAATCCTTCTCTCGTCCCAAGACTGTGGTGTACTCAACATCTAGCTCAGCGACCCACTCATCCGTTGAACTGTTGAACATGCGTAGGAAGCGAGCAAGCCATGCTTTCATCGTATCGGATCCATGTGTGTAGATGACGATGAACTGATCACTGGTGATGGCTCTAACCTGGTACTCAGCGGCGACCATGGAGATTAGGGAGGCCATGGATTTTGAAGGAGGGTTAGGAGAAGTTGAACTGTTGTACCCCGCAAAAAAACTGGGAGCAAACTAATGTAAAAGGACGGGACGACTGGGAGCGAACTGTTGTAAGGTAGAAGACGGGGACGAGTAGGGCGTGTGAACGGTGTGGGGTTGCTGGCTTGCCCGGTGGATAAACGGCTGCAAGCCCCCAAAGAGTTCTCGAGAACTATGCAGGACCCACTAGATGTCATGTCTACTAGACCCATATCGTAGGCCTGACGGTATAGCTTCTGCCTGTTCGCTCGCCATGCCGGCGCGTGGATGTAACTTCACTTAATTCCGTCAAACGTCGCGCCTCCCACGACCTTCGCCTCCCTCGTGCGGTCGCGCCCTTTGAGACTTCGACCGGCTATAAATGAGCAATTTTTTTGCCTTTTTTTAGACAAGCAATTTTTTTGCCTACTCCGCATGCATGATACTCCCTCTGGTCCTTTTTACTCCCATCAACCGTTTGCAAAGTGTTTGACCAAATTTATACTTTTTTAACACCACCTTATATTAATTAACCAGCCACACCAGTACACTCATTCGATACAATATTCACCACACAGGGCGGTACGCTATTTACAAGAATACCATCTAATCTATTGTCAAAGCTATACTTAGCGATTAAGTGTGCCACCTTATTGGCCGAACGGCTAATCTTTGACAATTGAAGATTGTTGATCAACTTTGAGATGCTCAACGCTTTCATCTTCAGGTCACACATAGCAGACCTGTCAACGCTTTGACAAGCATCAATGAAATCCCATGACCAAATTTATACTAAAAATATCAATATCTACAATACTCCCAAAACACTTAGGCGCGGTGCATTAACTTCTACCTCGTTTCTTGTTTCTTGACATATCAACCAATAGGAGATGTGGGTGTGCATGCTTTTAGTGACTTGAGACTACTAAACACGACATGCAGTGGTTAGTTCACTACATGCAATGCTATTAATTAGCAAATAAACATTAAGATCTCTCGTTTTCCCCTCCTCCTTGGTCACAGTGCACAATCTAAGATGACTTGCTCACCTAGACGGAGGGAGTACTGATTATAATGAGTACTCAACTAGTACTAGTATAAGAACTACGTTTTATAATGAGTGTAAAAATATTGATTTGACATTGTGAATGTTGACACATTGTGGAATAGTTTTTGAAGTCTGCAAAAGTACTCAACTAGTGTTGTCGTTCTCCACAAAAAAAAGTGTTTACCAATGCATGCATGAACTCTAGTTACTCTAACCCCCCCCCCTCTTCTTTAATTCTTTGCCACATCAGCATGTTTGCTATTCCCATGTGCATGATACCAGCTAAGATACCACCATTATGGCCAGCCTTAATCATCGCATGCAATAATTTAGTGCACCTTGAAATATGAACATGTGTGGGGCGTGTTTGTTTTTAATGACTTGAGACTATACCTAGCCCGGCATGCAAGATGACTTATTATGCACCATTCCCCATACCTGCAGGAAGCCCGTTCATCTCCAAATTTTTTACTCTCCATGTGTGAAACAATATGCCTGCCAAACTCTCCTTGTCCCTCTGGCGATCCCACCACTCCACCCCGTGTGAAAAAATCTGCATGCATGACTCTCCTCCCCCCACGCTCGTCCAATCCGTTGTGACCAGCAATATTTCCACCCCTTCGCTCCCCCGTAATTTACTCCAACAAATATGCCCACGTAGTTGTTACTTAACTGCAGGTGCATTCGATCACTGACATATGGGCCCAACAGGGGTCTGGCCCACATGTCAGTGACGCAACTGGACCGGCAGTTAAGTCAGTGCAGCTCAGTCCATATCTTACGTAGGTGTGCCATTGCTCGCTATAAATATTGCGCCTCCCATGACATCGCTATCTCCTCCCCCTCACGTTCACGTTCATCGCTATCTCCTCCCCCTCCCTCTCATGTCAACCACCAGGGCATTGCCCCTCCCAAGCCCTAGGAGCCCCTCACTGCACCGCGCGGATGGTCACGCGTCGCCATTCCGTTCCTCGCCGCCACTAGTCGAGGAGGACGCGCTGGTGTTCCGCTCCTCGCCGCTACGCGACGCGTCGCCGTTCCGTTCCTCGCCACCACTAGTCGAGGAGGATGCGTCGGCGTTCCGCTCCTCGCCGCGACGCGTCGAGGTGGACGCGTCGGCGTTCCCAATCTCGCCAGCACGCGCGCTGGAGGACGCGTCGGTTCCCCACTACGAGGAGAACGCCGCGCCGCCCGCTGAGCCCCCCAGCCTTGAGGAGCTTTGGAAAGAAATGGATGTCGCCTTGTGGGAGGCTTTGCCTCCAGCAGAGCGTGCCAAAATAGAGGCGGAGAAGAAGGCCGAAGAAGAGAAGCGCACCGCGGAACAAGCTGCCTGGAAGGCCTATGTCGCGTCCGAGAGAGTCAGGCAATTAGCTCTTTGGCAGAAGGCTCGTGCGAGGGCCGTGAGGTTGGCGGAGGATGCCCGTGCCGACGCCCTGAGTGCAGTCGGGCCCAAGCACCTCATCTACGCTTGGCGGTACGTGGACCGGGTGCATGCTTCCAGCGAGGAGGAGTACCTGTTGGCGCCGGATCACCACACCGGTGAGATCGCGCTCGCCCGCCGGCAAGCCGCCAATCAGCACCTCGCGAGTTGCGAGGCTGAGGAAGAGGCGTTGTGTCGGCGTGCTGGGAAATGGCCATGCACCAGGGCACTCATGGCGCGCCGCAAGCGCTCCTGCGAGCACCGTGGCTTTTAGGAGGAGTATAATTTTTGTTTCGTAAGGCGATCTCATTAGTTTTGGGACGCAAATGATAAATCCCGAACGTTCAGGAATTTTTAGCGTCCTTAATTAAGTATGTAAAAGGGAAAGTTTGGAAACCTTGTGTATTCGTACACATTTTGCAAGTACGTGCATATAGCACAAACTTTACTATATACTATCGCAGGAAAAGAATTCTATGAGACCGGGTCTCACGCGAGACCCATCCTGATGGATGACACATGGCATTCACAAATCACAAAGCATCCCCCACCCCCCACTTAAAAGCCACGTGTCATCCATCAGGACGGGTCTCACCTGCTAACCGTGAGACCTGGTCTCATATACGAGTAATTTTTTTCCACTATCGCACTACACGTCTCTCTCGATATATGCTTGCAGACTGTGCTACTCCCTCCGTCCAGGTCAATAAGTCATCTTCGGTTGTGCACCGTGACCAAGAAGGAGGGAAGACTTATACACCTAGACGGAGGGAGTACTACTATTACTTATGTACGTGCAAATGCACGTTTTAACATTACGATGCGGTTTTTGTAAAAGTAGAAAAACAACACTAGTCAAGCTTGTGAAACGATTCAATGCAAAACAAAAGCAAAAATGCTCGTTTGATTGTTTACTTTTAGCTTCCTTCTCTATGGTTATTTCTCTGTCGTACTTTGTACGGAGTATCTCACTGGTTGGAAAGGCATGAAAATTCCCAAACCGCTTCCTACACCCTGTATCTCACTGGTTGCCGGCGTTGACATTGTCGCCCATGTCGTCGAGGATGAGGTTGCCGAGGTCGGGGAAGAAGTCGTCATTCGCAACTAATCATGTGGACTAGCATAGTAGTAGGATACAGAGTAGAAACATGAATTTTACCACGATTTCAAACAGGAAGGACAGAAACACATACGGTGCAACGGGAGCTGCACCGTTGGCGTTGAGGTTGTCGCCCATGTCCAAACACCACGTAGACACGGTCTTTGAGCATGGTTCGTAGTCGTTCCATGCTCGGGCATTGAAGTATGTAACTATTTTAGATTAGAATATACTACTCCTCCGGTGCTAGTAGTATAGCAGAGTCCTACTCTACTACTCAGGGCATAGCATTGTAGGGAGTACCAGTACTGTGATCACTCAAGCAAGTTATCTGGCATCGACATGACCCTACGCTGCTGGTATGTGTCTCGTAAGTCAAGCGGCATGTTGTAGTCATCATCACCTGTCCACTTCCCACAGCACATATTCTCTTCTCCATCTTTGTCCGCACATAATCTCGTCCAATCTTCCATCCCCGCTAAGGCGCCTCCCCCCTCGTCCGAAACCCAAGCACTAACAATGGCAGAACAGAGCAGCGTCCACCGAAAGAGTTGCTGGAATTCGCTCCCCACAGAGGTAATCAAGCTCATTGTTTCGCGTGTGGACAATCTCAGTACCATGCCGCTCGCCGCGTGCTCGTCGGGGATGTACCGTTTACTCAAAGCCCTTAGGCCAGAGCTTTTTAAGCTAGCTCCTTGCTTGCTGATGTCGCCTGATCTTCAGAAACGGAGTATCATGCAGCATAACAATCGTAGGGTGGCGAGCATCAACCCCCTTGACTGTGATCCGATCCCCGTCAGCCTCAACTACATTAACGGTATGTATTGGGTCGGCATGAACACGTCTTGGATGGTGCTCATCGACGGTCACGGCAGCTGGATGCGCGTGGAGGTCTACACCCGGCGATTGATCCGCCTTCCTTCGATTAACACTGCACTGCTTTGGCACCGCGGCCCAGAATACTCAGAATCTTACAGTAGCCAACATGATACCAAGTTTGATTTGCTCAAGGTTGTAATCTGCCAAGTGCCCACAAGATCTGCGAATTATAAAGACTTTAAGCTAATTGCGTTCTTCAACCGCGGTCTCGCCTATCTGACAGGTCACTGCGGTAAGTGCATAAATCTGCACGTCCATCGCAGGATCATACATCCTCCATGGTCCTATGATGCCATTGAACACAAGGGCTTCATTTACGTTTTCGACTCCTTCTATGGCTGGACGTATTGCTAGCCTACTCCAGTCATCGCTACAAACGGCTGTTACAGCAGTATGTTACTTTCCTATGATATCGGCTTGCTTATATTACTATCAACATTTGCTGAAAAAATATTCATGCTCATAACATGCTGTTCTTAAGATTGACTAAACCAAGAGCCCTTTTTTATTTGACTCCAACTTGATATGATGTTGTAGGCCGCCTGGTGTCCCTACCCTTCCTAATCCCAGAACCTTTCAAAGAAAAGCGGCATGGCAGTTGCAGGTGGTTCCTGGCTCGATCAGACGACGGCGAAAGATTGATGATCGTTCACACGTACCGGACGTGTTGTTTCACGGAATACAATCACAGTCACTGCAAGGTCTTTGAGCAGGATCCCAGCTTCTCTGGGCCTTCAGGAATTTTTGACTGGAGGCTGGTAAGTAGCCTTGGTACACGCTCTCTGTTTGTCGGACTGAATTATCCGATTAACCAGGAGATAACCGATGGCAAGGATCATGATGGCAGCGCGGTTTCGTTCATCGGGCAAAACTGTGTGTACACAGCGTACCATGCGTCTCTGCATGCACCATACCCTGATATGTGTCGCCATGCTCTGCAGCCCAAAGTAGGAGAGAGGGTCGCAAGTATCAGACTTCTACCTGCTAGCTAGAGTTTCCCCCGTCAGGCACCCATTTGGTTCAAGCCGCCAGCCAATCTCCATAGCTTAATAAATAGTAATGTCTAACTGAGCCAGTTAGTTAGATGCATACACTTGGTGTAGTAGGATCTTTATTTAGTTTGATGCATACACTTGTTCTTTTTTGGTAGCCCTTTTGTAATGATGGCTGATGTTTGGTTTCGAAGAGAGAGTTCCGTCTTCACTCTTCTGGCCTGCTTACTGCTTCTGTTGCACCCCCAGCCCTAGTTGTTGCTGCTACTATTTTCAATGTACAATCAGTAGTATATTTCGTCTGTTGGTTGAATAAATGTGTTGTTAGAACGACAAACACAATGTTTTGGAAGTCATTGCATGGTTCGATCCTTTAGTGCCCCGTACTGTATGTAGCGCATACTATTTATCGTACGGAACACATTTTTTTTGAAACTCGGAACACATTTTCCACTTGTTGATAACATGCAGGCCACTGATGAAGGCCCAATAGAGAAGCCCATAATTAACTGGAAGGGAGGCTCTCAAATGAATCCGGCCCAGGTACATGCTCATGATCCCCTAAACATAAATAAGTAAATAAATAAATAAATAAATAAATAAAGCTAAATGCTCATGCACCAGTTCTTTGGGAAAATAGGTAGCCCAATATTTCTTTTTGAAGAATACCCAAGCTAGGCCTATTTGTTTTCTCCGAATTACTGGGCTGCAAATCTTACAAGACGAGGAGGGATGCATTCCGGCCTGGCTTAAGAGTATGGTCAATGTCTGTTAAAAGTAATATCAAAAGGGGTTGAAAATTCCAAAAAAAATATAGCAAATGGGATATAAGTTTCTTTTTTTGTTTTTGTTCTTCACTGATATCTTATACGTATTTCATTGGATTTAACATGACATAGTACTAATTTATTTTTAAATTTGTTTTAGTATGGCTATTAATTTTTGGATTAAGAATATTTCGTTCCCCAGCAAAAATTTGCAAATTTTCAAAATTTCCCACATATTTAGTTAATTTTTTGACCCTGGTACTGACCAGAAAATGGCCAGCAATTCTAAAAATGGAAAACGGGCTGCAATAAATTCCATATGAATTAGAAAATGAGTAAAAAACTATAAAAATAATAGAAAATGGGTTGTACACGCCACAGATTTCGAGGCTGACTTGTTTACGCAAGGCTTTGTCAGTGAACACACGATTCTAGCAGCAGTTAGTGTTGGATGTCCATCCAACGGCCGACGTGCTTCTTCAATCTCTGATCTTCCTGCTCCAGCCGCCTAAACTAGCGCCAGCAGGACTGCCTGCTCCCTCCTCTTGTGGCCAGCTGTGATGCCGCGCAGGCTTCCCCGGCCCACCCTACTCCCTCCGTTGGCCTGGCCGCACGCAATCAACTGCCTCCTTATTACGCGAAAAAAATGATTCCTCCCACTGACATCTGGGGCGCACCGGTTGGGAGGCTGACCTGTGGGCCTACTAAGTTGACGCGTACGCAGGGCTTGTCAACTTAATCAACAAACGATTCTAGCAGCAGTAACCGTTGGATTTGAATCGAATGGTCCTACTGCTTCTTCAATCGCTGCTCTTCTTGCACCAGCTGCCCAAACCAGCGCCGAGGAGACCGCCTGCTCCTGCCTCCAGTGGCCGGCTGTGCTGCCGATGAGGCCTCATCGCCCCCTACTACTCCCATCGCTAGCCAAGCCCTGCGGTGACGGCAGCCTCACACCGCAGCCGAACCAGTGAACCCTCGTACTCCTCTCCGCATGGGCATCCACTGCCGCGTCTTCCCCGGCTCCGCGTTGTCCCCTTCCTAGGCCTCGCCGTCGTCCACCGCCTTGATGCTCTCGGCGCGGCGTGGTCAATGTGGTCAACAACATTCCATCGGAAGAGTACTGTACGTGGAGAGGCTGACAGCTGGGTCCACGGCCACAACCCAGTTTTCTTGTGATTTGCCAAGTAAGTCGCTTTGTCAGGCCTGTTGGGCTGCAAATCTTTCAAGACGAGAAGAGCTTTCATTCGGCTGGCCGAGAAAATGGCCCATCAGTAATGAGAAATGGGTTGTACATTTTTAAAACACATCAAACCGACAATTAGTTTCAAATATCTTTTCGTCATTTCGAGATTTGAAATTACATTAATTTTTATGCATGGAGAATTTGTTGGATTTTATATTGATATACATTTATTTTTAAAATCAGTTTGAATGTGAGTCGAAATTTCGGGATTAAAAACAGTTCGGACCGCACCGAAATATGCAAAATTTCGTATAATTTTTTAACCGTAGCCACAATATGGGCTGTAATGCTAACGAAAAGAATATGGGCTCAAAAAAACCTTAATAATTAGCAAATGGGTTGTAAATTATTAGAAATAATGGCAGATGGGTTGTATGCTATTTTCCACAGATTTGAGGCTTTCCTAAAAAAAGGTTGGCGCACAAGCAGTTACTGTTGGATGGCCATCCAACGGCAGTCGTGCTTCTTCAATCTCTGCTCTTCCTGCTCCAGCCGCTCAAACAGGCGCCGGCGGGACTGCCTGCTCCCTCTTCCCCACGGCCGGCTCTGCTACCGCGCAGGCCTCACCGCCCCACCATACTCCCATCGCTGGCCTAGCCATCCCTCTACTCACCCACACCTGTTGTTATTCTCCGGCGACGGCAGACGAACCAGTAAACCCTCGTACAGTCGTACTCCCCTCCGTGTGGGAAACAACTGTCGAATCTTCCCTGCCTCCGTGTCGTTCCCTTCATAGGCCTCTCCGTCGTCCACCACCCTGGTGCTCTCGGCGCGGCCTGGTCAACGTAGTCAATGACCGACATGCATCTGAAGTGGACTGTACATGGAGAGGCCGACAGATGGGTCCACGGCCACACGCAAGGAAATGCCTCCTTATTACACGCAAAATAATGATTCCTCCACCTGACATCAGGGACCCACCGAAAGGGCCTTTGTATTTCGTGAAAAAAACGTTACCGCCACTGACAGCTCGGACCCACCAGCTATATCTTCGCACGCAAGGAAGTGCCTCCTTATTACACTCAAAAAATGAATACCCCCCTGCTAGCTGGGACCCACCTTGGTGGGAGGCTGACTTGTGGGCCTACTAAGTTGACGGGGACGGAGGGCTTTGTCAACTTAGTCAATATGCACGATTCTAGGTCCAGTGATCGTACATGTCCATCCAACGGCCGTAGTGCTTCTTCAACCTCTGGTCTTCTTGCTCCAGCCGCCCAAACAAGCGCCGGTCGTGCCTCATGCTCCTGCCTCCCGTGGCCGGCTGCGATGCGGCGGAGGCCTCACCGCCCCCTACTACTCCCACCGCTGGCCAGGCCATCCCTCTACTCACCCACACCCCCTGTTATTCTGCGGCAATGGCAGCCTCACACGCAGCGAACCAGTGAACCCTCGTACTCCTCTACGCATGGGCATCCACTGCCGCGTCTTCCCCGGCTCCGCGTCTTCCCCTTCCTAGGCCTCGCTGTCATCCACCGTCCTGGTGCTCTCGGCGCGGCGTGGTCAACGTGGTCAAGGAACGACTTCCATCGGACGTGGACTATACGTGGAGAGGCTGACAGCTGGGTCCACGGCCGCAGCAAGGAAATGCCTCCCTATTACGTGCAAAATAATTATTCCTCCACCTGACAGCGGGACCCACCAGATGGGCCACCGTATTTCGTGAAAAAACGTTTCCCCCTGACTGCTGGGACCCACCAGCTACATCTTCGCACGCAAGGAAGTGCGTCCGGGCAAAAAAAATGATTCGCCCCCTGACTGCTGGGACCGATTAGCTACATCTTCGCAGGCAAGGAAGTGCCTGACAGTCGGGACCCACCTGGTCGAAGCATACGTAGTGTTGTCATTCTGGTCGCGAACGTGTACGTACATATTGGTCAATGTAGAGGCGCGCACGCGTCGTAGTAGAGGCGCGCACGTAGCATTTACACGTACGTACAGCGGCCAGGGTGCAAGAAAGAAAATACGGCCACGTATGTGTACATACGGGCGGGGTCTCGAACGCCTACTCGCGCATACGTATGGCCAGGGCTCGTGTACATGGCTGGGTCAGAACGGAGAAATAGCAACGTCGTCATGTTCATGGGGAGGCAACAGAATGCGTCGTGTTCATGGGAAGGCAACAAAATGCGTCGTGTTCATCGGGAGGGCTTGGACGGAACAAGCGATGGAAACAAGGCCTGGCATATCGCAGAACAGAGGAAACGGCCTTGTGTTCGACCGGCCACGTTCGAAACGGGATCCTGTTCATCGGGAGGGGTCTGGCGTACTGCAAAACGGAGGAAACGGACCTCCTATGGTCGAAACGGGGGTCCTGTTGATCGGGAGGGGTGTGGTGTACCGCAAAACGGGGGAAACAGACTTGTGTTGGAGCGCTACGGTCGAAACGGGGGTCCTGTTCATCGGGAGGGGTGTGGCGTACCGCAAAACGGGACTTCATGGGATACTGTTCATCTCCACCGTCGACCTCCTCCAGCCTCCACGGGCTCCTCTTCATCCAGCCTCCACGGGCTCCTGTTCATCCAGCCTCCACCGCGCGCTACTCCACCGGCTACTGTTCAACCACCCCTCCACCATCTACTGTTCATCCAGCCCTCCACACCACGGGGTCCTGTTCAACCACCCCTCCACGGGAACCCCTCCATCGTCTACTGTTCATCCAGCCCTCCACACCACGGGGTCCTGTTCAACCACCCCTCCACCGT